>NC_136627.1:18673786-18749093 GCF_933228915.1 Telmatherina bonti | reverse complement strand
TATATATATATATGTGTATATACATACACACATATATACATATATATATACATACACACATATACACATATATATATATATATATACATACACACATATACATACACACACACATATATATATATATATATATCTATATATATATATATATATATATATATATACATACACACATATATATATGTGTATGTGTGTATATATATATATATATATATGTATATATATATATATGTGTGTGTGTATGTGTGTATATATATATATATATATATGTATATATATATATATGTGTGTGTGTATGTGTGTATATATATATATATATATATGTATATATATATATATATATATATATATTTATGTGTGTATATATATATATATATATGTATGTGTGTATATATATGTATATATATATATATATATATATATATATATATATATATATATATACACACATAAACTCAGTCAATAATTAGTCATTAATGTTTCAATAACATGATTGATTGACAGACTCAAAACTTGTAAAAATGAAGGAGGGTGGGGGTAAAACAAAAATAGAGGAACATAAAATGTTTTCTTGAATCAAATTTAATCAATGTTTGCAGAGCAGACTTTGTTGTTTTTATATAAAGAGAGAAGCTCGTCTTTCATAGGTTAGAGTTTAATGCTCTTAACAAGGTTTTAGCAAACAACGTGTTTAATTTCCAGGGGTTAGGGCCTCCCCTCCACACCTCCCATGCACATTTAAATCTGTCCGGCCCGTCTGGTCGTGTCCTTTGTCTTCTTATATTGTCTCATGCCATCTGCTGATTGTTATTATTATGGGTGGCTTTGGATTTAAAGCAGCACCACCTGTGCTGCTCCCTTTCGCCCACAATTGGCCCACTGTAAAACTTTTTTCCAGCTCGCACTTACTCTGAAACTCGGAAAGCACCGCCGGTTTTTGTACCATCTTAACTAGTCGTTAAACATAACAGTGTATCGTTGCCTGGTGACGTCAGCGTCCCAGTAAGATCCCAGTTCCCCCCGTCTCTCAGGCAGGCTTTGGAAATCCAACAGGATGCTTACCACTCCGAGTTGGGACTTTAGCAAACCCTGTTTAAACTTTTGGGCACTATGATCAAATGTGAACGGGAGTAGCGGACAATGTGGAGAAGAGCTGCGGGTTTCCAGACGGACAACGATGGAAACGTGGAGCTGAAACTGCTGAGTGAGTCAACCGTTGTCTCCGCTTTAGCTCCAGGCTAACGTTAGCTAGCCAACTTCGCTTTTCGCCAGCAACCACAATGGAAATTCATTTAGCTAACGACATCAGTCTACATAGAGCAGAGTCTGGCGAAACAAGATATTTAATTGTTGTTTAAACCTATTAATTAAAAGGGGCTTATTTTAACCTTGTGTTTCCATAACTGTTCATTTCAACGTTTTTTTCTCATAAAACTGACTTTTTCAGCTCATGCCAGCTAACAACATAAAAAGTGTTGTCATGGTGATCAGAGCAAAGGGGCTGGTTTCAAACCAACCGCCACAAGATGGAGACATATTGTTGTCTTTCCTCCAGCAAAATGTTTGCGTATGTTTTTAATTTGGTGTCTTTTTCAGGTCCCACTCCAGCAGGATGTCATCGTCCGCCAGTAAGTGTTCTCTCACTCATACAACCTAAAATAGGCGCTGCAATATCTTATATCTCATGTGTACCCTCATAAAGGTTTCTGTCATAGGATGTAGTTAAGAAATAATGAAAACAGAATCTGGGGTATTATAACCTTTAGTACTTATATTAAATCTCCGAAAACCCCCAAATCCTTTTATACAGTCATGTGTAAAAGAAAGTACATTGTCTCTCCGTTAAAAAAAAAAAGTCATGTGACAAGACAGTCAATAAAAGTAAGCCAAAATATACAACTAATTTAAGAGACAACTAAATACACCAATATTATTTTAATATTATTTGTATGTATGTCTGTATGATGTTATTAGTCTCTCTCATATTTGTGGAGGAATTTTGGCTCAGTCCTCGCGAGGTTGCTTCAGTTCATTGAGATTTGTCATATTCTTTTATTCGTTGACATTTTACAAAAGCATCTTTCAGGAAAATGTGGCAATAGCTTTATTGTGTTTATATACTGTATATTACAAAGAACTAAATGAGCACAGATTGAGAAAATTCACACCACCTTGAGAAAGAGAGAGAGGTTTTAGCCAGGTTCTTGCTGTGACACAGTGGTGCAGCCACCATAACACTATGTATCATGCCTTTCCTAAGAACTTTTAAACTTGGGATTACAAGAATTTAATCACGAATGTTCTTGGATCTAACTCCTGAGACAAAGCCACACCATCTTAAAGTCTAAATGAAATTTGTTGATGATCAGTGAATCCCAAAATGACTTGTTTTCTGAAGCTGTGTTAAAGAGACAGGGTTTTGTCACATCTTATTAATTTGAATACTTTTTATTACATTTTTTCGATGAGATACTGAGAGGAACTTTACAAACAGTTTTAACAAATAACATTATAGACATAATAGTCCCTGTTGAAGGCAGTGAGGATAAAATCATTCGAACTCCTTTAAACCTCAAATTTTTATAGTCTCTTCGTGGTTCGATGTGATGAAAGAAACACAGAAAAAAGAAAATATGCTTTTTATCCATCGCTTCCACTGCATGTTCAGTTATGTTTGTGCACTTCATGCATCGTGTCTGTATGTTACCTCAGTTGAGCTCATGACCAGGCGGGCGAGGCAGCAGCGACAGCAGCAGCTTCTGCTGATGAACTTACATTTGCTTTCCAACCCTGGAGACTCTCTGCTGTTGCAGCAGACTTTGGATCGCCTGCTCCGCTGGCTGTGCCCAAGCCTCCGCATCTTTCATGTGTCAGAGAGGGCCTCCCCACTAAGAGCTCACGCTCGTGTCTGTCCTGTGGCAGGTGAGGATTTCTTGTGTGTACCCTTTATTGTAATGTACTCTACATGTCTTATGCCTACAGTATCACAAATGTCATTAAAATGAAATTTCTCCATTGTGAGATGAATAAAGTTAAATTAATCAATCAAAAGCAAGGATGGAAAACATTGTTGTGACCACTATATACATTTTAGAGATTTTCACTTTTTTGAGAAAATAATTCATATCTTACTTGTCAACAAGGTCTGGCAGTCAGGCTAACCGTTTCCCCATCTACCATTGTGGGTGTTAACATGTCTTTCATACTGAGAAGCCTTCCAGAGACATGTCTGTTTTTGTTATAGGTTGATTACAAATACATTTTTTGCCAAAAACTTTCAGGCTACCCTTCTTTGGCCATCACTTTCTTCCTCCACGAGGCTTACGGAGAAGAGCGGATTCTCAAAGTGCTGGACTTTTTCCAGCGGCCACCATGGCAGTACCATCACACTGAGAGTTGCGGCAACCGAACTGGGGGGATCCATATTACTTCCAGCAGCTCACCATCCAATGCTCTTCTGAGGCCCTACCTCCTGCCCAGTAGAGATTTCTATAGTCTGGGTGTGGGGATGCCTGTCTGGGGGGTACGGCCAGTGCACTGTGGAGGAGAAATACTGCGGGTAACATTATACAATGGCTATGGCAACTATGAGGATGCTGTGCGGCTCTATGAGACGGTGCTGCAGCGACAGGCAGAAGAGCAGAAGACTGGGTTCTGCTGGTTCACCCTCCATGCAGGTGAGGGCTTGGGGGGGTTTATTTATGAGCTTTGATTTCTGCATAACAAAAGCAATGCTTTATTTTTTTTTTTAGAAAATCTCTTCTCAATCCTTCATAATTTATGTACCTGTTGTCCTAATTTCTCATCTTCATATAGAGCCAGGGCTGTCCCTCCAGCTGGCGCTAAAGCAGCTGTCACCAGGGGTTCAGGTGGAGCCATGCAGCTCCGCTGTGCTGCAGTTTAGTGTGGAAGAGATTGGCCAGCTGGTCCCCCTGCTGCCCAACCCCTGCACCCCCATCAGCCCTTCACGCTGGCAGACCGAAGACCTGGATGGCAACAAGATTCTCTTTCAGGTAATATGCAGCCTAGTATGTAGTCGTAAGGTGCGAAAATCCTTGTTTAATTATTTAATTAGTCATTCATGATGAACTTATGTTTGGCAGTTTTTGAAGTAGGTAAGCTATAAGTAGGAAAATTTATTAATCTGAGGAATCTGAGTAACTCTGATCATGTTCAAGTTGTGATAACTACATAACCTGGTTAGAGTATCTGCAAAATAATACATGTTGTGGGTATTTCCAGTTAGTAGTGCGGGGGAACCTATAAAAAGTGGTCCAGTGAAAGACGTCCAGTAAACATTCAACAGTCAATAATGATTTACTGTATTCTCTTGAAGAGCAAAGGCTCTGTGGTTTGATTTCAGAAGACCTACTTTCACAAAAACCTGTTGTATATGTGCCTGAAAAGCCCAATTATTGAAGAGCAGGAATGGGCTAATTGATTAATTACAAACTAACTGTTTCATAGAGGATGAAAATAAATATTTAATGTGAATCATCAGTGTTGACTAAATAACAGGACATCTGTTCAGATTTACATGGAAGTAGTAGATTTGCTGCTCAAACACTGTAAATAATGCTATGAAGGATTTTTTGCCAATCAATACATTTGTAAATGATTAATAGACATGTTGATTCTCATTAGAATGACTAAAGTAAAATTTATTGGGAAACTTGAGATTTGAGTTGCTGCATTTTGTGTCTCAAATCTCTTGAACTGGATCAAGTTTCCTGTTTCACCAGTTTTTTTTTTAAAAATTCATTTCACAAGCTGGCTAAAAGACAAGTGTCAGCTTAATAAAAAAATGAACAAACAGGAAAATTCTTGAAGTCTACCTCTTTTTCTCCAGGCCATACATTCGGGGACTCAGGAGTTAACTTGCAGAATAACTCAAAGCTGTCAGAATGGCCATCTGTCAGATGCGTGCTTGTTAATTCTGTCACTTAACTAAATCTCAGTAGCCATGATGCATTTCATAATCCCGCTCCGTCTGTCGCTCTGCACTTCAGGTGAAAACCCCAGCGCAGCCTCAGCGACCTCTAACCTGTGCCTTTCCCCCGACTTGCCTGAGTGTTTCTCCTCGAGGGGTCCAGTTCAGGAGCACAGCACAGAGCCACAGCTTATCGCCCTGCAGCCTCACCGCCCCTCTGGCCTGGCAAAGTCATGGGCGAGGTAAGCATGAACAAATCAAACATGTTTACAGTTGTATAAGCAGAAATACGGAGACGTAGAACTTTTCAGCTAAACTGTCCGTTGATCCTAGGACACAGACCACGTAGTGAGCCTTTTTTGGAGAAGCTACATGGAGGAGGTGGTGGAGCGGAGAGCCTGGGATCAGAGAGCTGCTGCAGCACGCCGCCTGGGAGCTCCTGTTACTCCTCTCAGCGCAGCAGCCCTGCTCAGCTCTCAACATCCAATCACCCGGACTCCCCTCTGCGAACCTCTGTCACCCGCTCTCTCTCCCATCTTCTTCTGGAAGAAAATGAAGAGGAGTCAGAGACTAATGTAGACACAGGAGTCCCCATCTCTCCTCACTCAGAGACATCAATCAAAAGAATTCCTCGCTCCTCCTCAATTGACCTTTTGATGACTCTCCAGTCTGAGAGACCTGCAGCAGTTGGGGCTTCATCTGTCGAGGAGCTGGCCAGGGAGTTGATTGAATGTCTGCCACGGACACATATGAACCCTCAGAGGCCTTCTGGGACATGGGCCTCTGGTGGTTGGGCAGAAGCAGCCTTGGAGAGCAGGACCACTGTGGCTGAACAAAGCCCTTCAAACAGGCTCTTGGCAGAGAAAAGGACTACTGCTGTGCCTGCAAATGCAAACAGCGAGGAACCAGTTGATGAGTTCTTCATCTAATTTTCTACCACTGTGACACAAGTTGCTGTAATAATGAGAAGACACAAAAGTGTAGCCTGATAACTGAGGCCTTGTTGGAAGATGAAGGACAATGAAGTGCAACAGAAGGAGGCATTATTCAGACAGAAATGTGTCTTTAAAACCTTATAACTTACCCGTCTATTTCCACATTGTACATTAACAGCACTGTCCATCAGTAGACTGTTGGAAGGTGATTGGTGTAAAACAGCAAATATTATATTACTAATGTAAAAATGACTTACAGGAACATTTGAACAGGATTTGTGCAGCTATTTTACTATACAAATGTAGCTCTGTGAATAACGGTAACTTTTATGTGAGTGTTGCTGATGACAGTCTAGATTTATCAGTTGTCTTGGAAAGCTAACATTTCATGTTTTTGTTGCCTTTAAGCCAGATTAAATCTCAGTGTGAAGGTCTTTGATATTGCTGTTGATCATGATAAGAAATCAGATTAAGTCAGATTGCTTTCCACAGTGTCACAGGCCTAAAACCAGATTTTAACTAGTAGAAGTCTAATCTTCTGTGTTAAAACATACAAGTGGTGGATCAGACACAGCTAACTTACTGTGATGACTGATTTCTCTGGTCACTTTATCTAAGCAGAAAACAAACAGCCTAAACGAATACATAATGTGAGATCCCTGTTCATTATTTTATGTCCATGCTAAGCCGAGGGATCAGCAAACAGATTAACTTGAGTGAAAACTTAGCAAGCAAAACATGGATTCAGCTGATTACTTAAACAGATGGGAGCTGCATTTTTTCCAAAGAGCTCATCATGGTCATTATGTCCATTATTTGTCAATAAATACAATTCAGAGAAACAGAACTTCATCTTTTAATTTTTTTTATTCAAATTGTTATCATGGACACAAGTACACAAAAAAAACCTCTTAAATTTGCTGTTAAATCCTGCATCCTGTATTATAGTGCCAGCTTGATTACACACAGTTAAAGAGCTTTACTGGTTGGGCTTGTTCCACCATGAGGTGTGGAATTGACACTTAAATGAATAAAATAAATATATATTTGAAAAGTGTCTTTGTGTCCCAACAGTCACGTAAGATTAATTTTCCTGACTAAGATAGTGTTATTACACAAACATGAGCTAGCTTTGTCTGAAGTCTGAGCAGAATTACGAGATGCAGCAGATATTACTTGGTTTATCATAATGTAAGCTGCATCAGTGTGTCGTCTAATGTATTATATTACCTTACTGTAAGTCTGACATTTGACCCAGAGATCAGCCAGGTAAATGCATGTGATGGACCACTGTCCTTCACAGACACTGTAGGGAAGCTGTAGACCTCTTCCTGCACTGTTGCTGAAATAAAGTCACATCTAAAAATGGCTTCTGGTTTGGGACTTAATTCTAATCACAAACTCAACTACTCTATCCTAGTAACTGAACCACTTGATCCAACACATTACCATCTGCTCCATCATAAATAACCGAGGTTTCATGTGTCCATTTTTTTTTAAATGTAAAAATGTTTTCAGCTTCAGTATGCTGCTTTTACTTTTCAGTGAAATTGCAGTATAATTATGTCTACCTCAATGTAAAGTACTAATCACTTCTTCAGCTACAGCGTCATTTACTAGGCACCTAAAGATGATCAAATCCAATAAGTATTTGTCTGACATCAGGAAACGTACAGAAGTTTTGATGTGGTCAGAATAATGACATGATTAACAACTGCCTGTGCAAGCTTTTTGTGATTGCTATAGTGTTCTGGAGCGAACAAACAATCCCAGCAAAGCTTACTTTTTTTTTTTTACAAAAGCATAGATCAAAGCATGCTTGTTGTTTTATTGAAACATGTTTGCTTTTTTGTTCGTGTGCAAAAGAAAAGATATTTTTCGAAAGCGTAGAACTAGTATAACTTTTTTAACCTCTTATTAAATCAGTATCTAAACTGCATAATTTGGTTGTAATTACACATACATACAATATGAATACATGGAATAATATCAGTAGTATAAATACTGAATGTGCTTTAAAAAATATAAATCATTTTGCTATAAACTAGAATGCACCACACTGGCTGCAGCATCAGCTGGATGTAGGTTGATGCTGAGGCGCTCAGCAGCTTCATAACAAACACTCAGTCTATCAACAAATTGCACTTTTAATCTCACAGCTCCCTCTGCTGGTCAAAGGATGTTATTGCTCTGAGGAATGTTACTGCAACCTGTCCAGCTCAGATTCTTGGCCCACTGGCCTTCTCTGGTAACTCGCACTTTTCCCGGGTCGAATCTCCAGAACCGCTGATGTCTGAAGAGGTAGAGGCGTCCGTCTCGATGGGTCAGCGCCCCGTTGGTCCCCTGTGGCACACCGGTCCAATCAGTCAGTCTACGGGGGTAGTAGGGCTCCTGGCGCAAAGTTTTGAGGTCAAACACAAAGTAGCGAGAGCCCTTGAAGAGAACCATGTGGCCCAGAGGTGCGTAATAGAAGGCGCAGTCTGGGTGACGAGGCAGGCCCAGCTCACTGCTCTTCCTGGGGAAGCTGGGGTCCAACACGCTGTCTGTGTACCGCCAAATCCGCTTTCCTGCATAAACATGAGCCAGACAGTGACTTAATGCTTAAACTTAAGTCACCACAGTTTATTGACCCCTTTAACCGCAAAGATAAAGATACCATCCATTCTTTAAATAATAATTTTTTAAAATAATCTAAGCATGGCCCCTTCAGATGACGGGAGGCAGACAGACTGCTTCTGTCTAAGGGTCTTATGGAAATGCAACCTTTACATATGACTGCAGGGGATGATTTATGGAGAGTACATTATGCCTCAATAAAAATAATTACTTCTCAATATAAAGCTGCTTTACATTTTGGAGATAAGACCGTCTTGATTAAACATTCAGGTTTTTTGGCTCTTTGCATAAAAGTTGGCATCAACTTCAAACAGTGTATTAGCACACAGGTGAAGATCATTAACACTGCTGAAGCCTCAGTGCAGGCATGGTCCTTAAATACTAATTTGTTCCTTACAGAGAGTCACGAGAATCTATTTCAGGGTTTTAACTTACGTGTTAAGCTATTCAATAGGTTAGGGAATGTCTATAAAAGCAAGTAAAAGTCTCATTATTGAGCCCAGTGAAGCAGCACCTTTAAAAAAATACCACTTGGAGTCCAGTGGGGAGAAGGCAGCAGCCTCGATGGCCTGAGGGAGGTTAGACCAGCGCTGGCGTATGGAGAGTGGTCCACTCACAGTACCTTCAGCTGATATTGTCCAGTACACACTTCCTCGAAACACCAGTACCGTCTCATTCTGATCTGGATACACACAAACAAAACCACCTCCTAAACTTCAGAAGTTTTTTTATCCTCCATATCGGTAAGGTTTCTACAGCTTTCTGTGTTTATCAGAGAGAATAGATGACACAATTCTTTTCCAGCGATATTTTGTTTGGACCTCACCCATGGTGATGGCATCAAAGACACCCTGGCAGTAGAGAGGCAGCCCTGTGGTCTCCTGCTGCTTCTGAAGCTCTGTGAAATCCCACTTCTGCAGCGCAGCATGCAGAACCTGACCTGGCAACCTCACAGGGTGATCACCCAGTGGTTTACCTGAACAACACAACAAACAAAATGTCAACTCAAAGGCATCAGATGATAAAATATGTATTAACCTCTTTTTGACAAGCCTTACAGTTGTGCTCATATTTATTCATACCCTTTCATTAAAGAAGGGGAAAAAAAACAGCTGCCTGTAAAATAAGCTGAAATTGACTAAAGTAACAATAAATAAAAATTTTATGAAAATCATAACATTATTTTCTAATTCTGGTTCAATAGAAATATTGTTTTTTAAAAAAAGCAAACAAATAGGATAATTTATTACATATTATATCACTCATAAACTAATATGTTGTTGAACAATCCTTTAATGTTTCCGCTCCAGTCAGGTGTTTTCTGTTCCCCTCAGTCAGACTTCTGCACCTGTTGACAGGTATTTTGTCCCACTGTTCAACAGAAAAGTGCTCTAATTTGTCCAGGACCAATTTGTTTGTTTGTTTTCTTTCTTCAAATCAATTAAATGAAAAAAACAGTGTCTTACATTACTATATTATATTTTTGAAAATTTTTAGTTATTGTTCCTTTTTTAGGTCTCCAGTTATTTGAGTGACTGTATCTTCAAAACCCATAGAGCAGTATACAGCTTACAGATATTTTAACAGAGGCATTGTGCAGGATTATTTTTTATTATTAACAAATGTATTAATGGTTAAATTCAGGATAATCAAAGGATAGCCCCTAAATTCCCATTGGAAACATCCAGAAAGTGAACCGTGAAATCGCCTGTCTGCTGGGATTTTGTGTTCTGCCCCACACATATCTCACACTTCTCACTGTAGAGGAGGAGGAGCTGATGAGAAGTTACATTTACAATCAATTTCTTACATCTTGGTGATATTTAACACTTGCAGTGACCATATAAAGCTGAAAGTCAACATATTACAGAACAACTCTCGTCTCCCCTTGCATGCCAAAAGCGAGTGTTTTCTACATTAGCCAGCATGGGAATAAATGAAAAGACAAACAGTTGAAATTTCCTGTGAAACAAGAGCTGGAAAATGTTAACATTGAAATTGTCCTTGACAGGATGTGGCTGGGTTCATGTATACTGGTGGATGACATTATGCAGCACAGGAAATAAACAGAAGACGTTAGATAGAGAGCATGCTGGAATCCTGAAAAAGTCATTCAGTATTTTTTATTTTTTTTTAGCACAAAAGCAAAAGTGTTTCTATTGTCTTTAGTCTGAGAGTGGTGAATGAGTGTCCACTTCTACTGGTGAATGATTATAGGTTTCTACTGGTGAATGAGATCAAAAGAAGAAGAAAAGGGTGAGACGAACAGACTGAAGGCTAAGAGTAAATGATGGCCCCTTAGACATGATTACAGCCATCTCGTTTGCAAGGAGCTGAACAAACATTTGTGTTGGATGTGGATAAAATCAGCACACCCATGGACTAGAGGAAGACAGAAGGAAAAATAGATACACACACACACACCACAGTCGATAACACTATAGCGATAAAGGCTGGATGTCGGACTTCACTTCAAACAGAAAGCCTCCCTCCTTGTAATCTGCCGCATGGAGTAGTGCTGTAGGAAGGAGGAACGATTCACTTGTGGAGAAGTCTAAATCCCAAGACATAGAATACGCCATTTAAGTCAGCTAGAATAAACGTTACTCCTTGTCTTGATTAAATAGTTAAATCTTTACCCAAGATAATAGTTTATTTCAATCAGATTAAGATTTTAATTTAAAAAAACATAAAATCTTTTCAAATGAGTTATGTCAGTATAAGTAAAACTAAATATGAAGTATTAGATCAAGAAAGCTGGTTCTGTGCTTGGAGTAACTCTGGAG
The DNA here is from genome assembly GCF_933228915.1 of Telmatherina bonti. Lineage (NCBI taxonomy): Eukaryota > Metazoa > Chordata > Actinopteri > Atheriniformes > Telmatherinidae > Telmatherina > Telmatherina bonti. The sequence goes on along the minus strand of NC_136627.1, from coordinate 18,737,826 downwards.
CTGATTGTCCAAAGAGGAATGCTGCACAAGCTGATGAAGATGATGGAGGATTCTTCACACCCTCTCCACAACATAGTGATGAAACAACAAAGTGTGTTCAGTGAGAGGCTTCTTCAGGTCCACTGAAAGATAAAGAAGATCATTCCTGCCAGCAGCCATCAGCCTCTGGAACAAGACCTCCTCAAGTTAGTCATCTGCTACAATATTGAATTTCCCTTTGGGGATCAATGAAGTATTTTTCATTTTGTTTAATTTCATTTCATTACTTCCTTTATTAAGAGAAACAGTTGAAATTAGGGATGTTCAATATTGGCTTTTTTACCAATATCTGATAAACTGATTTTGTCCAGCTCTTAATTTCCAATACTGATAATTTTGCCAAACAAACAAAAATATCTGGAACACTATACATGACATCTCTTATATTCTGTTATTTTTTAGTTAGGCGAGACTGAGTTGCAAGACACTCCTGATAGAAGTGTGCTGTTGTAATACCTGCAGAGATGTAGCTGAAACAATCAAGACCTTCCATGAAGAAACATGCATTGCAGCAAATGTTTGTGTGAACTATTCAGTTTTAATTTAGTCTCCAGAGATGGACAACTGAGACTAACAGACCTCCATATTGCTACATTAGATGACTTTTGACCTGCGAGTTGTTACCACAGATCTGTCTCCTGCTGATTCAGGCTTCCTCTTTCACACTTACTCACTACATTCCAGGTTAGAAACATTGAATCTATGTTTTTGGAGACGTGCATTCTGCCTCACATGTGTGTCTCATCAGATCACACAACAACAGCATCCCAAAGCAACAGGAGTGGTTTTCCCACACACAAACCTCTGCCTAAAGCTTCTCCCTTTAAGCAGATGCAGCATTATCGCAGTGCCAGAAGTCCTGTCAGCTTCTACTCATGTCTGTATCTGCCTGTGGAGCTGCTTGACATTTATGTGGGAGCAGCTGCAGTCTTCAGAAATGACTGCCACAGGGTTGAAATCATGTTAATAGGTATACAGGAGAAACCCCACCCAGGTGCCAGTGAAAGAATTTGTTTTGCGAAGCTGCAAAAGGAGCAAGAAGAGCCGTCCAGTGTGAAGGTAAAAACACACACAACTCATGAGAGGCTGAAACGAATCGCCTGTTTTAATCGCTGCTCTCTTGTTGCTCTCAATGTGTGGTCCGGTCATGAAGCAATCTAGAGCGAACAGGGGAAGATAGTTAATACTACTTACAGAAGCTCAGGACCAAACAGCTCCAGTGGCAGAGCATATGGGACTCCTCAGATAATAAGCAGAAAGGGAGGCACCTGGACTTGTCCTACTTGCGAGTTTCTGCTGAGCTCAATCTCAAGTTCAGAGCTGAATTATCCAAATGACTGTGTGGCTGTCCTGCAGCCATGCAAACATTCCTGCAGAGCACTGTGTGTTCACAGGCCCTCTGCAGCTGCTGTACACCTGAGGTTCAGGGTCAAAGCCGAGAAGAGATTTTTTTGTCCACTCGGTGGGTTCAAAGCACCTCTTGATCACACAGGTCGTATTTGGTGCAAAACTATAGTCATGTTCTGTGACCGCTACAGTGAAATCGGTTTCTATGCAGCTGGGGGGGGGGAAATGACAACAATAAGCAAACTGCAGAGCAGCACATGTGGAAACCTGCCTTACACATGCCAGAAGGCGCAGAAGATTCACGGTAAACAGAAACTATTGTACACAAAGTCATAAAGTAATACTCCCACAGTCTGCAACTACACATGCAATCCATCACAACAGAGCTGACAGAGCTCCCAGCTGAACAGTGGGAGACTTACTGGATAATAATGACATACATACAACACAAACAAACCATTGAGTGTGTTATTGCGGCGCTCACACTACTTCTGCTAACTTTAATGAAAGCTGACAAAGCAGACTCCTCCTGCAAAGATAACTGGGTTAAAAGCACAAAGAAGGGATGTTTGAGTGGAGGAAAAAAATGCAGGACAAGTGTAGCGCCGGATGATCTGTAGAGACTTTTCTGTTGATTGTCATTCTGTTTGCAGTTTTCTGGCCTTTTCAATGCTCCACACACAGTCCGATTTAATGGGAAACAGAGCACAGAAATGGCTCTACATCTGGGTTCCTCTAAAACAGCCTGGTTTCAAATTCACACAGGTGGTTTCACACACTCCAGTGTTGATTTGTTTCTCAGCTGAAACCAGTTTACCTTAGGCCAGACACAACAATCTGTCATCTGTTTGTTAAAATCCTTTATGTTGCTACCAACAAAAAGTCAACCTTCCTCTGATCAGACTTTAAAGTGCAGCCTGGAAACGTTTGAACCAGTGGATTAAATCATGCCCCGCATCCCATGTTGTGAATCTTCTCACCGTACAGCTGCTGCACTGCGATGATGTCATCCCAGCTGAGAACCAGGTTCCGGCCCAGTTTCCTGTAGTACGGTGACATGAGAGAGTGTCGCACAGGCGAGTGCTCCAGTCCCAAAGTGTGTCCGATCTCGTGGGCAGTCACCATGAACAGGTTGTGACCCTTGTGTCCATTTAGTGTCCACCTCTCTGCCATGTCGAAGTGGGCTTCGCCTCGGCGAGGCAGGAAGGCGTGAGCTAGCGTTCCCCCTGAATGTCAAAGACGTTTTATTCTCCTGAGTCACCGCGGTGTTGCACAGTGTTACAACATTTATAGACATATATAAAACTTTGTTCAGTGGTCTGTGATTTATTTATTAATTTTATAATCTATAAATGTCAAAAGGGACAAACTAACACATTAATTAACATAAGTACAAACAGTCATTATGTAAATGCAATATAGCATTAGCTTAGCAGCTAATTAGCATCTTATGATTATTTCTTATAAAACAGCACAACATCTCTCAGTTGTTTTCTGAAATGCCATTGTATTTTCAAATGTTGAACCTGCTTTACTTAATTTTTTTTCTCAGATGTTTTTTGTTTGTTTTTGGGAGGCCTTTTTGCTAAATGTGTGCTATAGCTAGTCTTCAATTTCACTGTGCTGTGTTTTTGTTTTTTAATTTACATTGTTCATCATCTCACCTTTGCTTGGTCTCTGTAATCATCACTTGGACCTAAAGAATGGTTGGACCAAGCTCTTGCTGTCTAGCGTAGTTTAATTAAACAATTTGAACAAATTAACAGAAAAAAGTTCATATTGAAGGGTTAATTTCATAGCTTTTAATTTGAGAAATACAATCTGATCTCTCATCTAACCTCTCTTTTTTTCCTGTCTAATAGATTTTTCTTGCTGTTTTATAATATTAGTTTGCCACATGAATGCAATAATTTATTTCTTTTATTAATCTAAAGTAGTTTTTTATTTTTTCATTTATTGCAGGTTTTACTTAACACCATATTATACCACCTGATTCGCATCTGAACACGAGAGATGAACATCATTGCCAAAGGTTTTCATTTGTTGCTACACATGTATGATAAAAAGTAAACCTTTTTCTAATGGTTTTGTAAATTCAACAAAAAAATCACTGATCTGTTTGAGTTCCCTTAGTTAGTATTAATGATAGAAACTCCTCACTCTTCCAGCCAGACAATCCCTGGAAATAAACTGTGAGTATTTATAACCTCATTTCCAATGAAGTTGAGATGTAGTATAAAATGTTATTAAAAAACAAAATACAAATAGTTTTTAACGTGTACTGAATTGAATACACTACTAAGACAAGATATTTAATGTTCAAACTGATAAACTTTATTGATTTGTTTTTCTTTTAGCTAATAATGACCCATTTTTAATTCGATGTCTGTAAGACATTCTAAAAAAAAAAAAAAAAGCTTGTATTCAGTTTTTATTTATGCTTTACACAAAGTCTCAACTTTAAATTCTCATCTTCAAGGTGTTCAACAAGAGAGATCAAAGCACAAACTATCAATCATTATCTATAGTTTTACATTTATTATAGTTTGTGCTCAAGTTTGTTATTAATAGTCACATAGTTTGTTAATAATAGTCAAAAGACTATTATTACCAAAAACCAATAGAACATGCAAAACACAAATAAGATCAGATAAATGTACAATAACTTAGAGAAGTGTGTGATGACCCTGACCTGGTCCATCAAAAGCGTTGCTGACCCCGTCATTGTGGTCCCCCTCATAAAAGGCTAGCCGGATGTCTGCGGGCCCTTTAGGAACCTCTTGGAAGACCAGGCCTGAAACATTGCTCCACAGCTGGAAGGCAGCTCGCACCGCCAGCCGCACAGAGCCCAGAGACAGGTGGCGAGGCCAGTTCACTATCTGGTAGGTCAGATGGTGTTTGTACCACTTCTCAGCTGCAGAGAAACAAACGGACACATGCAGACATGAATGAACAATCTTATTCATCATAAACCCAGATAAGCATAGATTATCAGATAAAAGAAAAAGCTGACAAAAGAGTTAATCTCCAGCTTTTCAAAGTTTAACTCATTTATTATGATATTATGAAACAAGATCCAGAAACTCCAGTAACCTGAGTTACAAGACATTAAGAAGGAAATTTAAATAAAAAGAACAATTGGAGCATCTCTATAAACCAGTTTCAGGGAGAAACCGATGTTTCCTTTCTCACACAGTTTAGTGATGCTCAGTCACTGATCAGAAGACATGTACTGTACCTGTTTTCACTTTCATGGATCACAGATAAGGTACAACACTGTGATTTTAGCTTTTCTCTCATCAATTCAATGATTATGAGACATTCAGTATTATGAGGATTAATGATATCTCTTTTATTTTTTTATATCTGAAATGACAATGAGAATATGTAGTAACCTGCTCTAATAACTTGGTAATTATTATTATTTTCTTTTTTATAGCAAAAATGTTCAGGGCACAATCTGGAGTTAAAATCTAATGTGGCAGATTTTCTGTAACCATATTTCATGATTAATTCTCAGTTTGTTCTCATTCAACTATGCTTTTTTTATTTTAAGCAACTTTGAATTAATATCAGTAAAACACTGGTTTGTAAAACACTGGTAATAGGATGAAGTAAAATAGTCTTTGTTATTATTATAAACCAGTTAAGTCATTACATATTCTTTAGAAAGGAATCTGGCTTCCATTTCCAGCATTTTTCTCCCCAAGTTCCCTGGACTTCTCTAAAAATTTCCCAAACTTTACCATATAAAATTCATTCCCTGATGAGTTTTAACGCTGCAAATCTAACTTTAGAAAATGGCGCCTTTGGATTAAAATAGATTTCAACAAAAACAGCTTCATTCAACCTTTAAAAAAAAAAAGAAAAGAAAAACAAAATTCTTAAAGTTCTTTGAAAACTGTCAAGAAATAAGTTATAAAGATTCTTTGTTTTGTATCCTGTATTGAGTTGTCAGATATCCCATGTTCATGTGCGCTACTTTGAAGCAGGGCTACAGTGAATCCAGCATGCAGAGCCAAAATGATAGGATGTTAACAGGTCTGCTTACAGCTGGACAAACTAACCTCTCTGAGAGCGCGCTCGACCAAACAGTTTACCTCAACACATGTCTGTGGTTGCATTACTTAGGCATAATTACATGTCCCAAACTTCTCACATTTGTTCAGGGATTGAAAGAAGGAGGTTAAATGCAGCCCTTTCTTCAGTTTAAATATTTCTAATCTGTTATATCTATTCACACATTTCTATATAATATAGTGGCGCGGAAACAAAGCCCAAGCAGCGAGCTGTACGACGGTCTGTAAACATGCTTACAGGAAACAGTGATTAGATAATATGAAGCTTCAAGAGACGCAGTTGCACATGAATGGAAGGAGACGGTAACTTCATGAGGGTGTGTGAAGTTTCCATAAATAATAATCAATCAAATTGGGAAACAGAGTAAAAAGGAAAAAAAAAAGAAAAAAAACATTTATGCAGAATCAGATTTTATGAATCTGGTTTCTCCTTTTCAACACTGAATCTGCTCAGGGTCCTAAAAGATATAACACAAAAATAAATGGATTGCCTAAAACTGTTAACAACAAAGACATTAAGAGCCTTTCTGCAAAAAAAAAAAAAAAAAAAAAAAGACTTGCTGTGAAAGTGTCAACGAGATAAACGGTCAGTTTCTCCATGAACTCACAACAAGCCGTCACGGCTTGGCAAATTCTCAGTCGATGCTCTTCTGAAAAGTGGCAACACAAATCAAACATATTTACAGATGTCAAAATATTTCTATATAGACCAAATGCCTGTTGTAGGTCTGCACACAGATCTACACAACACACTGCTGCTTGGTCCTACAGCCCCCTACAGCATGCAGACAACTTTAGGCTCAAGATTTGAGTTATTTGACGCTATTAGCACTTGTTTAAATAATCCACAGCAGTGAGGAGATGCAAGTGATACACAAGAGTTATGTACTACATACTCGGAATTGCCGAGAGGCCCAAACAGCACCCCAGAGACTGAAAAATATCTGGAGCCATTAAGGCATGGGTTTGGCAAAGGCATCAGTTTCTCTGTGAGTAAACACACAAACAGAGGTTGTGCCTCAGTGATAACGGCTGTGTTATATATACTCGATGCTGTTACAACAGTTTACAGAAGTATTGCACAGCAGAAGTTTTCCTGCAAAATGCCACACAGGGGGAGAAGTATGCATTTAGTTTACATTCAAGACAAGCATAGATAGCCTCCAGTGAAGGCAATGGAATCAAACATGAAGCCAAATGAAGTTTATTGCTGTTAATGTTGACTCTGTAAGACATACCTTTATTTTTATATCAGAAGAACTGAAGCTGTGTGTGTGACTTTTACACTTTCCCATCGCAGCTCCACATTATTCTCCCTGGTGACCTGCATGCATTAGGCCTAGTACCACACAATGTGTCTAGATCTGCATCCTGAGCAGATCTCAGGCGCCTTCTCTCCATCCCAGACAGCTGCAGAACAACAGGTCCCATGAGGACGGCGGAAAAGCCAGGAAGTCCAATACACAAGACATTCCAAGACTTCCCTTATGGAAGCAATTAACATGATGCCCTCTATAGCAGCAGTGCAGAAGAGACGGAGACCATTCGATAGCTGAAGTTATTGTTTGTGGAGGTGCAGAGATTTTTTTTTTGTTTTTGGTTACTGATGCTGACAGACTGTTTGGCACACGAAAGACGTCTCAGTCTGGAGGGCTAACCAGTGTATCAAAATGCTCATCACGATTCAAAGAACTCAAGGACACATGTGACATGCTTTGTCTGGCCACCAAGAAAGCACAGAGGACTAAAGTGCACTGATATGAGAAAAGTGGCGAGCTGCAGATGGAATGAAGAAAAACCATTTTGCTTCAAATAATAAGTTTTTTTTCAACTACGTTCCTGCTGCTCGACTTATCCTTTAACATGCTGTTGCTCCAGGCGGTGCCTATGCTGCTGTGTGCTAAAACTGGCTATTAAATGTTTAATAGCTGTCAGATCAGTATGTGGACTCCTCTGACCAACACACACATCTACAGCACCTAAAACGCTTATCATGAGGAGTTAGTGGAGCATCACTTCTGTAAATATCAGTGGAAACAACCATCAGATTCTAAAGGTCAAGATCTGTTTTCAGACGTTCTGAGGCAGCGGCCGAGTTCACACTGAACAAAACAGCAATACATCTCAGCTGAGAGGGGATGACATTGACTCATCTCTGCGTTGCTGTGGCTGCGGGCTTCATTTAGTAGTCAGCATCAGCTGTCAAGGTCAGTTTTAAGCAATGAGCTAAAGTCACGGATGGTCTGGATTAAAGGGATTTTAACAGCAGAGAAAGATGTTAAACTGAGGTGGTGGAAATGTGCCCCAAGTGTCTTGATAACAGAATAGGAAAAAATTGACTTTCCTTTGGATAAAGCACAACGTGAGCAAATCCTCCGTTATTCATACCATCTTGTTCCTGCTGTGTGATTATATGAAGAAATATCCATCATTTTCAATTGAAACTGTTTGCAGTTTTAACAAGTATCTGATTAAATAATCATCAAACTAATGATGTAAACATATCCATTCATCCATTAGTTATACCCACTTTACACTGTAGAAAGTCGCAGGGTTAACAGCCCATGGAGAGCACGCAAACATTTTAATCACTGCCGCAAATGGCAACCTAATAATGAGACAATCAGCAATGAATATCTAAACAATCCAGCAGATGTTGAAATCTGATCTGCTGGAGGAACAGAGAGGTGTCACACGTTGGTTTGTTTAGACACCATATTGTCCTCTTGCTTGCTTTGAGATGGTCTTTTTCTACACTGTTGGATTGGCTTGTATAATGCTAAATAAGTCTGTTTTAATCTTCATACATAAATGTTTTATATTTTAATATGAACACACATCTCCTAATATAATATAATGATTTATAAAATCCACTACTTGTGATTCGCTAAAATGACAAATAACAAAGGAACTGACATAATTAATTTGTTTTAAATTTTTAAATGAAAGTGCCTAAATATGAGAATTGCATTTTGAGAAAGATCAGTTTTCTGAAGAACAGTAGTATTATTAAATTATTTGGCGTATGATCCCCGTTTTTTATTCAACGTGTCCCTCTTACTTTAGCTTCACCAGGTTTTCACTATGAAAAAGCTAAAGCCAACCATGCAACAGTAACTGTTAATGAATGTCATGCAAAAGCATTTATTACAAAAAAGGTGGTCTTGTCACAGCATGAAACGGTATGATGTTTTTCATATTCTATATTACACTCAACTGTTCCTGTTAAAGTTATAAATGACATAAACGAACTACAATGCCTCTATCTTGGTGTAACTGGGACTTATACTTAACAACAACAATGTGGAGTTCTTCAAGTTTCTCTTCTGGGGTCTCCTCTATTCAACATCTCTAAATGCACAGCTTCATCCTCTAATATTAAACCCACAATAAAGTAAAACCCAGAAATCTTGACATTATAGAGTCAGACCTGAATCTTCACAAGTGCATCAAGTTACTTATGAAGTCAGTCTGCAGTCCTCTGAGGAATAGTTAAAGAACCCACATGTCTCAGATGACTTAGAAAAGCTGGTCCATACATTTATCTCAAATGGACTTAAATAAAGTAACAAGATATTTAGTGGTGTTCAAAGAGCTGCAGTTGACTCAAGTCCTCACTAACCACCAGAAAAGTGGATCACATCACTCTGTTTCTGGGGTCATTCCATTGTCTTGTCCATTAAAAAGTTGATTTTTTTAATACTATAATAGTTTAATAAATCTTTAAATGGTGTATAGAAAAAAATAAATTTCAGAACACCTAAATTAATAATTGTTGGTATATAATTTACCTCATTGCTGAATTGTGTCCCATAAAAAAAGAGCCTTACTTTAACTGGAGTATTCCTATACATGTCCTCCTGGGAATGGATGCTGGCACTTAATTCCCTGGCCATATAATCAGTAAACCTTGTCAGTGTGTGCCAAACTGAGACAACAACAACAACCGACAATCATCTGAGATATGCTACTGGTAAAATAACTATTTGTCTGAAGTCTTTAATCTGAAACTCTTTTCTAAAACACGATTTACTGGTGTTTTACAACTTCTGACTTGTTTAGATGAGAAGTTTAATCTGAACATGAAGCAAATATTCCAGCAGAGATTATTCTGTTTGCTGTTTCTGACTGACAAAAGCCAGAATCATGTTTAAGGAGGTTGATGTGCTGCAGACCATTATCATCATTATACTGTTACTCTCTGTCAGTGGATATATGAAGCCGTATCTGTGAGAAGTTTGGCCTGGGGTTGTAAAGCAAACTACTTGTTTCTTTGTGTTACAGTCACATGATACACGTCTGGGTTTAAAATAATGAGACAGAGTTGTTTTCTCAAAGAAGAAGAGGAGAAGAGCCATCCAAACAGTAAGCCGCTCAACAAAGTATCAGAACACTACTAGCCAACCAGTTTGACAAACAACATGATCCAGTCAGTCAGCTCTGAAAGTGTTAACCAGAAGGAACATGTCAGGCACTGACATGAAGAGGCAGCAGCAAACATCAGCCACCACTGCATTCCCTGAACATTAGCCAGCTTTGTCAGTGACAAGAAGGAATGCAGGAGCTTGACACTTCATGAAGCTGGAGGCCCGAGCACGCAAGAGAGGACGGAGTCAAGAAGCTCAGTGTACTCCTGGTGATGTCACCGGGATGCTGGGGAGGATTATTCTCAGCAAGGATGTGGAAAATGGCAATAAAGGGGGCAACAAAAAATATATAAGGGTACAAATCCACGCAAAAACAGCTAACTTTTAAAATGCACTGCAGCTTCAGTTTTCATTACAGTCCCCTTCTCCAGAGAAGCTTTCAGGGACACGCAAACAGCTGGAGGCAGCAATCCACAAAAACACTTTTCTGCTCATTAAAGAAAGATCATTAATATGGATTAAAAATGCTGGCCGAAACCCTAATAATGGTGTTGTAATGCAGACAGTGATTCACATGTTTGCACTAGAAAAAAGAGAAAAAAAAAAAAAAAAAAAAAGGATTTTCTGTAAAATAGCCTAAACTAGGAGAGGGGACTTTGTGCACACTGTTGTTGAATCTGCAAATATTTTGCCTGAGATCTTAACCTCTGGTAAACACTTTAAATCCCTCATTCTTTAGCCAGCTCAGTCTCTAAATCTCACCAGCGAATGATCAAAGCAGAAATTGTGAGAATCAATCATTCGCAACAGGAAATTATGAGAACATTCCCACTAAAGAGTCTGAGTGACCGCCATCAGGAACGTTGCAGAAAGGTGGAATCAACTGAGGGTTTAAAGTTTAAATAGGAATCTGGAGCTGGATGTTGTGCGTTGATATTGTTTGGAAAAGCTCTGATACATCAATCCATGAATTTAAAAAAATGATCAGTAGTGTCAAAATGGTTTTCTGAGTGAAAGAAACTAGTTTTCTCACCACTTGTTGACCCACACACTCTAAATACTCACAGGATTATGCACCACATTAGAAAGTGTCCACTGATGACGTTTCCCTCTGAAAGAGGTGCCCTGGTTACAACCAATCACGTCATAAATCTTGTTTTCAACTTACCAGACTGTTTTAGGATGTGCAGGAATTTCTTTTTCTTTCAGGTTTTTTTTTTTTTTTTTTTTTTTTTTAAATTATGTTTCAGTCTAATCAAATTCAAAATGAGCATTTGCCTGCTGCCTTTATACTACCTGGATAATAAATGCAAATCCCTACATGATGTTTTGAAACACACTTTTACTCAGAACATTACTTGAAATGGTGTAATTGCTGCTGAAAGCATGAATTGCTCAGGCTGACACTCCATCAGTTTTAATTACCATCCTCAACTCTTTAGTGCTATTTTTAGTGCTTTGTTTTATTAAGGTGGATCCTCCCAGATACCTTTTGGCTCTTTAAGACCACAAAAATACATAAAAACATCTCCAGGTTCACAGCGATGAGTGACACACTGGTTCTCCTTTTTGCAGAGGCAGATTTATCTCGATTTATCTTCTTCTAAAATCCGAGATATGGACATAAATATTTTGTTTAAGAACTTCTCTGGTAGCTCAGATACCTTTTGCAGCAGACCGCCTCCCACGATGCAACAGTCGCCTCTTTCCAGTAAAGATGACATTTACTCTCTGTGCCCAGATCTGCTGGCTGCCTTCATCTGATACACCACAGCGAGGCTCTGCCATCTGCTTCAGGGTGGGGCCATCAAGCTGCCCTGTGACAGGTAGACGGGACAGCCACTGGAACTCTCTGCAAAGAAAGGAATCTGTTGATCGCAGCTGAATGAATTTTATTCAAGCCTGAATGAGGATTGGTTCTGTTTTTCAGATAGAGGGGTGGTTAGAAGATGGCTTATGTCTGTGAATTATTAGGGGTTTGTAGTGAATCCACAAAAATGCACTGTAAGTTCAGGCTCATCATAAGGATAGATGTGGCATCTCCTCCAGACAGTAAAAATCAACACATAGTGGTCATTTACACACATTATGTGAGTAGCAGCTCCACACAGTTTTATAGCTACCAGTGGAACGTTTTCCAATCACTTCCCAGTTTACAGTACAGTCAGTAGGTGGGCCAGAGGGCAAGGTTCCTGAAAGACCAGGATGGTTCAGAAAGGGTTCAGGAGATGTTTCCCAGTGGAAAGATGAGGGTGTGTTTTATAGCCGTGCGCTGACATTCAGCCCTGAGGCTTGTCCCACAGTGAGCTCACCCTTCCCCCTGATGAACACACTAAACACGACCAGCGGCTCTGACTCACTATGGTTCCAGGTGAAATAAACATGATGTACTCCTCTCGTAAACTGGATCGCAATCATTTTAGGACCCCTTATTCCCTACTGTGATTTCCATCCGTCACTAAGTGAACCCTGTTATTTATTACCCACCGGATGGCTGACTGTACTTCCACGGCATTGTGGAGGTAGTGGTCATGATGGAGGTAGCCGTACTTTTCCAGAAAACCCTGCAACAGCAATAGTGTATGTTAATCGATCAAGGAAAACAATTTCAGGAGCAAAGCATTTCACTCAGATGAAAATGTGGATTTTCTATCAGAATTATTAATAAAGTGTAGATTCTGCTGCATTGCATTGTTTAACAATATCATGCTCTGGTAAGTCCCAAGACATGCAAACATCTCATGAAGTACATACGATAAAGATGACATTCAGCTTGTTCTATAGCCGCTGTAGGTTAATGTGTCTACATGTGGACCACCCATACAAGAAGAAAAAAAAAAGAAAAAAAAAAAAAAGCCCTGCGGTGTCCTTTAAATTCATAGGTATAATTCAGAAAGAATTAAGAGTATGTGAATCAAGAGCAGTTCTATAGTTTAATACCAGTGAAATACTTTTAAAATGAAACAACAGGGTACACGACAACAGGTGTTGCACTGTGGTTTGAAATTAATCCCAGTTTGATAGAAGTACATTATGTGCATGCAGCAGGTTTCATGTTCAGACAACAGAAGCCAGAGCTGTGATTACAGATGTGGGGTTAGCTGAGGTGCCAATCAAAATGGTAAGATGACAGATGAGTGCAGAAAAAAAAAATTCCTTTGTCCCACTAGGCACTGAAGATGCCACAAGTCTTTGTTTTAGGCAGAAGGGATGGTTATAAAAACTACATCCTGATATATGGGACATGGTCAATGAAGCAATGTTACTGACAGTTAGTCCCTCAGCCTTCAGGAAACTAGGAGATATTTTTCTAGCTTAAATATATTCAAATGTATGACAATGGAAGTAATGTTTGTCTTTAAGCAGGTTAAGTACATGAGTAAAGTAATGAACATTGAGTATTGCTTGAAGTACTTTTACAGGACGTGTTTTTTTTGCTTAAAACTTGAATATTTTGCAAATTTTCACTTATTTACACGGCAGACTGTTCAAAGACACCAAACTTGTGAAGAAAATAATACACAAAATACGTGCAATCCCCCCCCCCCCCCCCCCCCCCATGACGATAATATAGAATAAACCTTTTTCCCCCGAAACAAACCTAAAGCTGTCAAAAAAGAAGGGGAAAAAAAAAAAAGTCATCAGGACACATGTCCTCTGGACAGATGAGATCGCCTGTGACAGGGGTACCTCTGGGTCCACGACCTGCGGTGACAGCCGGGCGGTGTGAGCGGTGACAAGTGCGGTCACAATCAGGATCCAGACTTTCATGTCGCGTCCGGAGGTCGGGGTCTCATTTCAGGATGAAAATATCGTCACCAACCGGCGCGGTCCTGCACAGCTCCCGCTGCTGTACTCATGTTCAACTCCTTCATGTCAACTACAGCGAGCTCGTAGCTGACCGTGTTTCCATCCCTGCCGGGACCGTCTGAGCTCATTCACCCGCCCGGAGGAGGAGGAGGAGGAAGGCCAGCACCGCCCCTCTCACCGCCCAGACGGCCGCTCAGGGCAAAAATACCAACTGAGCTATGCATGTTTTAGGAACACATATTAGACAAATAGACACGTAACACTGGGAAAAGATCACACCTTTAATAACATTTTGGAAACTAAACAAAAACCCCCAAGTAAAATATTTTATTCAATTCATACAAAACAATGGTTCAAAGTTGAGCTTACATCTGCATCTAGAATCTGAGAAAAATAAAAAGAAGTACAGAAAAAAACAAAAAAAACAAACACCAATCAGCCCCTCCACATTAGCTCAACGCATCCTTCGCACAGATGAACAGTAATACTTAGGATGAACAAGCTACAAAAAACAGACAAAACAATGTCTGATCTACCCCCACCCCCCTTCCTTTCCCCAAAGCCATCTTCAGAAAACTTAAGGGCTGGAATGGTTTCTCTGCTTGACATTTAGTATGGCCGCCCTCTTCTGTCGTCCCGACGATCATCTCTGGGGGGGAAAAAGGACAAAGAAGAGTTATAGCAACCAAGTCTTTAAAAAAAAAAACAAAAAAAAAAACCCAACAACCTGTATTTGCCTTTAAGATAACCATTATTGGACAAATGAAGAGGAGACATGTTGTCAACTTCTCACACATGCAGCATATTAAAATCTCTAAACAGATAACATTGTTCCAAAGACAAATGACAACATTTTATCACCACATAACTATCATGTACATAAACTTGAATACAATCTTTGGTTTAGGGAGTAAGTTCTGTTCCTACACCACGGTGTAACCCGAAATTCTGAGCAAGTACATTTTTTACCCTTAAATACCCCCTTAATCACTAAATATCTAAATACATGTACTATACATCATATTAATGGAAAATACAGGACAGGCAATTAAAAATAAAAATGTCAAATAAAATAAATATACACGCACTGAGGTATCGTCTCAGTCTCCGCATCACACGTAAGAGCTTATGCAGAACCTTGTAACTTGCTCTTTTTAAAAAAATTTAAAAAAAAATATTTATTGAGAATTGTAAAGTTGAAAAGACCCAAGTCAATTACCCCGCAACCCGAGGACTGCCTGTATAATCAAAGACAAAGTCATGTGATCATACAAGTTAATGTAGTGAGAATACGACACAAACCCTCATGATTGATGATCCTGACAATAAAAATATTCATATTTAGGGGGTTTTAAAGAAGAATGGAAATACTGTTATTAAGTTAAGTTCAATAAATACAAAATAATTTACTGCTTACACACACACACACACACACACACACACACACACACACACACACACACACCCACCAAGTAGATCTGCTTTCTTGAAACAACACTATAATCAAAAGGTAAAACTATCATCTGACAACACCCTCTTCTGGTCATCTTGCCCAAATACAACGCAAAAATGAGGAATAATCTCAATCTTGCGCAGTCCTTAAACTAACCTTCCTCCCATTTTGTAGCCACCTCCAAATCCTCCTCCTCCACCACCACCACCACCGCAGCCTCCACGGTCTCCACCTCGGAAACCTCCACCTCCACGGCCTCTGAATCCGCCACCTCTGTCGCCACCAAAACCTCCTCGGCCTCCATGATCTGTACTCGATTAAAACCAAGTTATTAGTGTTTGAACATGTTAATATTAAGGCAATCCGGTCTTTATGGCTCCAAAAATGAAAACAATTTCAAAGTACTGACCCCCTCCTCCAAATCCTCCTCCGTTTCCAGGTTTAGGTGCGCCACACTTGTTACACTCTTGTCGTCGTGCAAAGTTCATGTTGCCGCAGGAACTGAGGACAGAAAAATTATAAACGCAGACTTGTGACTTTTAACAGTTTATATCAATATTATTGATTTTCTATTGACAGTTTATATCCATCATTTTGTCCATTTCAAAAAGTGGTTAACACAAACCTGTTGGGACACGGCCAGTCTCCTCCCTTAATGTCAAAGTTGGGTCCTCCACCACGGCCCCTAAACCCTGCTTATAGAAAGGCATCTGGTCAACAGCAGAACAGCACCCCCAGTGTTTTGCTGTTTAAATACCACCACAGCCCAGGAACAGCTTCGTCTATACACACCTCCTCGCCCCCCTCTGCCACCGCCTCTCTGTGTGAACTCTGCTCTACGAGTAGCAAATGATACTTTGATGGGTTTGCCGTTGAATTCCTTTCCTGAAATCAGAACAGGACACAAGTGAAGAACATGCTGCTTCATTTTCTTTCCCATTTTGATATATCAAGTGTTCGCACCATCAAACCAGTCAATAGCAGCCTTAGCTGACGGAGGGTCATCAAACGACACAGTGGCCTCTCCCTTCGGTCGACCAGTAGCCTTGTCTGAGTAGATGTTGATCATTGGCTGACCAGTTTTCTTATTTACCTAAAAGCACAAAAACAAGGGAACTATGTCAAGTCTTTGCTATGAAAAGAAGTTATTGACCAGATCAGCAGCCCATTCTGTACCTTGATTATGCCAATTTGTTTGAAGAAGTCCCCAACTTCCTGAACTGTGACATCTTCTCCAAGGCCTTGTACAAAAATAGTGTTGTTGTCAGAGTTGTCCTGTTCTCCACCTGTGGAAAAGACATCAATGGTCAAATATTGAGATCAGGGTTGATCAAAACAAATCCTCATTTTCTAAGACAATTCTCTAAAGTCTCACCTGGTTCATCCCTTGAGCCGTAGTCTCGAGAGCCTGTGGAACAGAGGAGAGGACGGAGGGAAAAGACTTTACCAAAAAGGTTTTTTAAGCCACCTGTAGTTTCACACAATCATTAACTTCATCCCTATCAATGCATATTTACAAACTTAGAAAGTCCATGTTTACAGCTTTCTCATGAGCGTTCTCATACCGTAGCATCCCATACCAATACCTTGTAACAAGAACACAATTGTTCTGTTCTTTTTGAGCTTACACCAGAAATGAAAACCACCAAAATGTCTCCAGTTTAAGTTTTCCTTCCTTCGTCCTGGGAACAACCTCTGTCATTTACAATCATCCCTCGTCTTCATGCAGCAATACCATTATTTTACATCTCAAGCACCAAGCTCTTTACCATATATGAAGTCATTTACGTGAAATAGAATAAGGTGGAGTTCCTTGGGATTCTGGACATGGAAATGGTGGCATTCATTGAGTTTTTTTTTTCCTTTAAAACCCTCTTTTTGCTAACTCAAGCTTTTTCTCCCCCACCGACACAGTTCTGATGCTCGTCACTTACCACCGAAATTTTTGTAGCCACCACGGTCACCACCTCTGCAGAGGAAAAATTGGAGATATGATGGCTTTTCCTTTGTCCCAACTGAGAACTCAAAGCTCCCCTACATCCACACCAGTATGCACTCCTGCCAGGGTGTGCGACTATGGTGGAAATGTCTCACACGAGGAATGCGTTAGTCTTTGTCATTAAAGATCAATGAACAGACGACTAGGCAGCTCTGACTGAATAATCAGGCAGACAAGTGAAGACAATCACATGTCAATGGATCACCATTCACAATGAAATTGGTCTTTTGGTTATATAAATATACACATTTTTCTTTTTACACGGCCAAATTAGATACCAAAAGCTGAAAAACCAGCTGAATTTTTTCTTCAAATGGGAAGCCAAATTGATGACAGGGTGCAGCGACCAATGAGCAATCTTCCACCGAGTGCATTTATGAGATCCTTTAACTGAGGTCCAAGTTTTAGTTCATTCACTCTGAACACCTGTAGTATGAAATGTAGATCCATGTTAACACAGTACACATGTTCGCCATTGTCAAATACACAACACTTGAATGAAACCTGTGAAATGTGAACAAGCTAAAAGATGTAGCTTTATGTGCATCACTGTAGTGGCGTTTCTACGCTTCAAAGCTTTGTCTTCTCCAGAGATGAAAACTACAAAAACTGGCTGAAGATTTAACTTCTGAAAAGTGTGACAATAAATAGAAAATAGATGTCCTTTAAAATTAGCAGTTAAAGAAAAAACTTGTTAATTAGCAGAGGCTGCATTGTTGTGTCAACTGGCTTCCCCGATTTCACCTATTTGTATAAGTTGTGATGTGTTCCCCTCCCTCACCTCTCTCTCTAAAGTAGTCATTCTTCTTTCCACCTTCCCAAAAAGCAAATGCAACTTTTACAGGCAAAGCCAAAAAGAGAAAGATTATAAAAAAAACAACAACAAGAAGTTCCTTTTTCCATCACATGGTGTAGTTTGTTCATTTTTTTGTCCTTTTTAAGCATCTACCTCAGTCAAGGATCCTCATTCATGGGCATTAATCCTATGAAGCCCTGCTTCCCCCAGTGTGTTGAACACTTTAACAAATCTGTGGACATGGACTACAGAACACAAAGTGTGAATATCCTTTCTTTGTATTTGTGCTTAATCAGCAAGTATGCTTACAAACTGGCAGTTCAAATTCACTAAAAATTTGATTAAAATAAACATTTTTTTTTAAAAAATTCTTTCTGGAAGAGAGCTGCGCTATGTAGCACACACCTGCAAAAATGTCCTACTTTTGTACCTAAATCCAATCACATGGAGCAGAATGACTACACAAGCAGGGAGGTTTTGCATCCTGCCTTTATCATTGTACTTTAGCGATAATCATCTTATTCTAGTAACACTGATGGATACTGACTACAGTAGACTGTCGTGTATTAGATAACAGTTGAGTTCTACCATGCAATGGAAAAATGGCTTCCACAAGTCCTTACCAGAAAAGAAAAAAAAAAAAAACAAAAACAAAAAAAAACCCCAGAACATTGTTCCAACAGGACAACACTTTCCAGTCTTATAATACTACATAGAGTTCCTAGCAAATAAGAGCAAATAATAATTGATGTTGCAGACTGGTCCAAACCTTCAAAATACCTTGGGTGGTAACTTGCAGATGCAGATCCTTGATGCTTTTCAAGATGCTCTCTAGGTTGACATGATCAGCATTTATTCCGTGACTAAAAGACCTCCTGATTATGAACCTGCTGTATTAAAAACGACTCATCTAATGGCCACTTTCTCAATTTGATCTTGAAAGCAATTTAAATTCAACATTTTATAAAACAAAAACTACGTTTCTGTGAAAAAAAAATTCACTGTTCTGACAGGCGCAAGCACTTGGAGGACATAAGAGATAAACAGAATAAAACATCTGTGGTCGATGGCATTTGATGAATCAAATCTTAAAAAACATTACCGGTGTGGCATGTTGGAGCAGAAAGCAGATGAGTAATGAAAAATCCACCTATGTAGATGGTTTGTTGTTGAGTGATAATGCGCAGAGTGAGAGGTTTAATCTTATATGTGAATATACAAAGGTACCTTGGGGGCAGTGGCACTGTGCAACTTACCCCATACCAGGAGGTCCTCCTCTTCCGCCGCGATCATAGCCACCACGGTCATAGCCACCACGATCAAAGCCTCCCCCACCACGACCTCGGCCTCTAAATCCTCCTCCATCTGAACGGTCTCCCTGGTCACGACCAAACCTCCCACCCTGACCACCACCTTCACCTGGTGCAAACAAAGAATGATCAAACATCAAAAGACTTAAATAACAATCATGTTTGACTATTGCTGGATGGATTCATCCAGCTCAATATGGATGGAGATTTATTGCTGGTCCAGTTATATGTACCTTCACTCCATCTACTGTAGCCACCACCTCCTTGTCCCTGGCCACCACCATATCCACTGCCACTCTGTCCATAGCTGTCTCCTTGTCCCTGGCCACCATAAGAACTTTGCTGTCCAAAAGAGCTTTGACCATAAGACGCAGATCCTTGTTGGGTGTAAGACGACTTGTCACCATACCTTGATTAAAGAAAAACAGAATTTAAACATTTAAAATCAGTAAAATCACGAGATTTTAGAAAACACTTAATTCCAGGCATGGCAGACAGGAGGAAAGGACACAGATGTCACACAGAACATGATATAAGCTTACCCAGATGAGTCCTGTCCATAGCTACTGTAGCCCTGTTGAGACTGGCCATAATTATCTGTTAACAAAAAAAATAAATAAAATAAAAAAAAAAATAAAAATCAGAAAATTCACCCTTTTGTTTCATATGTAAGCCTTAATCCCCCCCCCAACAATTCTCGATTAAATCACTGTGCAATCATAGAATAAATGCAAAATGTACTTGTGCATTATCTCTGATCTTTTACATACATACTCAAGTGAAAAAAATTATGAACAAATACCTTGCGCTGCACCTTGCTGTCCATAACTACCGTAATTCTGTGCAGCATAAGAGCCTGCGTTGGCACTCCCACCACCACCAGTTACAGCAGCAGCAGTTCCTTGTCCATAACCCTGTGAGAAAAATGCATAAATTACAAAGGTTAAAATAATATTTAAAAAAAAAAAAAAAAAAGCAAAAAAAAAAAAAAAAAAAAGCTGAACTGTGTCCACTAAAGAGGTTTTCCTTACCGGTGCACCCTGTTGACCTCCATATGATCCATAGCTGCAGAAACAAAACATCAACTCCAGGATTTTAGTAAATTTAGACCACTGACTTAGGCAATAAATTTAAATCCAACTTCATTAAAAATAAAATTACAACATTTAACATAGAGAAATTTAAGTTATCAGCTCAATGTACATATAATTTCGTTTAATTCTCGTCTGACAGGAAGCTTACCTTTGTGGGCCACCATGCTGGCCGTAGCCCGAATCTAAAACAAAAACAAAGCAGTGAGTCAGCATAAAACGGTATGCAAATAGATGCAACGATGTTTTTTACACGGTGTGCTCAAAGTAGAGATGACCATGCATCCATGATCTAGGCCAAAGTAGGTCAGTGAAACGGGACAGGAACACGAGAACAGGCCCGTCGCCGGGCAGACCCGGAGAAAATGGCGGTTCATTCTGCACTGGCGGAGTCTACACGCTGAAAGCGAAATAATTTCCTCTTCCGTATTCAGGTTTAATGTTACATCAGAAATCTGTATCATAAATATTGTCAAGCTCTTGCTACAAATAACCACGTAACTTTGTAGCAGTATATAAATTTCACTCAACAGTGTTAACAATAGGAGTGGTATAAACAAAGACGGGTTCAAGTTGGCGAGCTAAAAAACCTTTTACTTGAGTGTCTTTCCGCAACTAAATTATAGTCTGTTAAGCACGTTGTTACATCTACAAGTTCTTTTAGAATAAACTGATCTTAAAAAGACTAACATCAGTGGGGAAATATGTTTTATTGAAAGACTGGAGACTGATTCCATGAAGTAGACGGGCCCCTGCGCTAGTCTCGCGGTTCCTAGCTAACAGCCGCAATGCCACCTTAGCTTTCATTGTTTAACCGAAAAACAAACAAGTAGACGACCATTCTTCAAATATCGTGACTTACCAGTAGCCATGTTACACTGTTTTGCGCAGTTACTTAAAACAACTTAAACGGTTTGTTTCCTATGAATGGTTGATAAAACGCGCTGGTTAAACCTGCGCAGCGCTTCAGGACTTAAAGGAGCACGCTGCGGCACTTCCCTTTAGCAGGCAGCTCTTCTTCTCCTTCTGTCTGCAGGCCGCGTTGAAACTCCTGCAGCTAAGTGACACATTAGCACACTGTCGCCACCTACCGACTCTCAGAAGGAACTATCGTGTTTTTTTTTTTATCTTTGGTTTTAATAGTATTATCGATTTACAATAATTATCTATTTACAATAATAAAGATCAATATCCATTTACCCCAAGGTTCCGTCAGATGTCCCATGAAAAGGAAAGTGTTATTATTTAGAGGTACACGTTTGATTAAATAATTCTACAGCCATGTAGGGAAATAGTATATTACAGATGTCTACAACATATTAAGGCTTTCACAACAATATTAAATCATGTAACTTAAGTTTCTAAAAAATGAAGTGCTAATTCACTGAAACATCAACACAGTGTAGCTTCATGTGTTCTGACATAGTTAATCTTACAGAGAAAAAAATCCTGGCTGTCAAAGGCTTAGTTATGTGAATGTATGTTACTTTTAATGACATCAGTGCATCTGGCTCTGAATTTTTGTTTTAGTGTGTGTTCTGACTAGTCGCACTTCCACAGTTCTGTAACCGTCTCTAAATTAAACCATGATTTATTTTCAAGAAAGACATCAACTCAACAAATTAATCCACTTTTATTCATTAAAAAAATGCATGCCTCTGTAAAATTAATTACATAATAAAGTTTGACAGCAAAAAGTGACAGAGCTGGATAAAGTGTCTTAGAAGAATTTAATGTTCTATGAAAATATAAGCATGAAAGGCAAAAACAAAACAAAAATATAAAGGCATGAACCGTGATGGTTTTGATGCTAATTTCATACGTAAGGCAATTTTTTAAAAGGCACATACTGCACATCAACAGGTTGACTGACCTCCTCTGTATCCATCTGACCATTTCCTTTATAAGATGGTACATGTGCTACAAAACAAATAATACAGAGAATAAATGGGATATGGCTCCATCATCAGTTAAACTCCAACTTCTGCTTTTAGGTGCATTAAAAGTCATTTGGGAGGACAGACTGCTTAAATTAGAGTGTTTAAAATGTTTTTAACATTTGATAAATATCACAGGGAACCAATAGACTGATTTTTCATCATATTTAAAATGAACCAACTAACAAAAATAAAATGCACGTAATCTCATGTAGTTTTTTTTTTATTATATATGATCATCTCATTTGCATAATTTTTTGTGCCTTTCATATTATTACTGATTACAATGAACAGAAACATATGCATAAAAAAGGTGAACTTGTGAAAACATGAAGATTGACAAATTTACCTATGATGCCAGTTTGTTGCAAATATTTTCCTCACAGAAGTTTTAAAAAATATGTACAAGTTTCAGTACTTCTAAAAGCACCACTAGCACAACATCATCCTACGTGGTGTTACATGTACAATCTGTATCTGATCAAAGTGAAAGCTCAAAAGAACATGACCTCTTGCAGCTTTTGTTGTCTTCAATTGAAGCGACTTTAAGAAATGTCAAGCGACTATGTTCTTACTTCAGAAATCCAAGCTTTAGAGATGCAGTCAACCATCCAGTTACACAAATTTAACCATTAAAGAGACTTTTGATGATCTCTGGAAACCAGTGCAGCAAACCTTTGTCTGGCCTGATACCATAACTCAAGCAAGAATAACAAACATGCTGGTGGTCTAGAAAGATAATGCGGAAAAAATAAGTAAAAAATAAAGATTTAGATTATTAAATGCATTGATGAAAACCTGCTGAGGTAGGGTCTGCCTCCCGATCCTCTACTGGATGCCTGTAGCCCTAATGAACCGGGGTGGAAATGAACAAGATATTCAGGCCTGAACAAAACAAACGGTACAAATAGAAACTTAAAAACTACAAATTTAGTAGTGAAGAGACAGGTTGGGTCTGAGGCTCTTCAACTCCACACATCTTGAGAGTAGCGTCCCTTGGTCATCAGTTTCTTGATGTAATCTGTGGCCTGGGTGCGAGTCATGCCTCCCATTTCCTCTGCGATCTCATAGAAAGCTGTCTGCACATCTTTAGCCATATTCCTTGCGTCCCTAAACAAGAAATAACTCCCTTTTAGATGTCTGGCCACATTTATTTTAATTCAGGCATGTTGTCAAGTTTTAAGACGTGCTTAAATTCAAACATAAATGTTCTTTCCTTCCTATTTGTACAAACACTCACAGTCCAACTAGGAGAACCCAAAGTACCAAAAAACAGCCTAATCTTTAAATAATGAGAAACATGACATCAGTTTGACTTAGATGAGATATGTCTTCTAGCTCACCTGGGTTTAAGAGGAACAAATAAATAAAAAGTTATGATTACTATAACATATTTGTATGTTTGTACTTTTTTTTTCTAATATACGATGAGACATGATGATACATAAATATGATCTTAAGTTTCAATAAAACAGCTCTGCTGAAATCAGCAAATGACAACTTAAATTTTCAGCAGGTTCCAGTTACACAGAATTTAGTATTATGGTGCAGACGACTAAATATGCAATGTCCTTTGGACATTTGGACCCAGGAGTGCTGTGCAAATATTCCATAACTTCTCAAAAAGACAAGCAAATTTATTTCTAAATTAATTTTTTCTAGCATAACTGAGACTTCGGTTTTATTTCTCCCTTTAGAATCAAATGTTATTATTACCCGCAGATGTAGATGTGAGCATTGTCTGAGTGAATCAGCTTCCAGACGTGTTCCTTATTTTTCTTCAGGTGATGTTGAACATACACCTATATTTTAGGGAAAGGACACAGAAAACACAGTCCATGTTTTGCTCTTCAACTTTGAATTCATGACTAATATCTCTGCAATTCATCTTGGAGCTCTCAGCTTCCTCCTGCTGCAACAGTCAAAGACATCTCACCTTATGCTCCTGATCTCTGGAGAAAGCAACATTAAGCTGTGTTAAGACGCTGTCATTCTCTGCTTGCTCCAGCTCCTCCTGGTAAATATAATCCTCATTCTTGTGTCTGCAGCCGAAATACAACACCGTCCCTCCGACCTCCTTTCCTATAAAAACAGCCACAAAAAACAAAATCGATTATTAGCTGTTGTATGCACAACAGAGGCCAAATGGACTGGCAGACATAAATGCACAAACAGTACATCCACAAGCCTCTACTTGCTCTGAAATGGGTCATTGTGCAAAACCTAATGAGCCATCTCGGTAGAGCAGGTCAGGACACAGTAATACGGTCACATTTTTTTTATCTTTAAAAGCTTTTTACAAACATTGGTGCTATACCCAATTTTGTTAAAGAAAGAAAGGAAAGATTTCCAAATGCTAATGAATAATTATTGCTTTTTCCCATCGATACAATCAGCTAACAGATAAATACTTATTTCTGTGCACCTGTTCCTTGCATTTACTGCAGTTCATTGTTTGTGTGATAAAGTTATTTTGCTGTTGTGAAATAGACGAGATAGTCTACACAGGGACAAAAAAGAAGCATGTCTCAAAGTCCTTCACTTCCTCTGCCCGCTGAAACAACACCTCAAAATCCATGTCATGACACACAAAGTCAATAAACACCTTGCTGTTTGAGCCAAGCTCTCTCTTGGATGAAACCCATGAAAGGAGCAATTCCAGTCCCAGGCCCGATCATTATCACTGGGTTGGTTGCTTTGAAAGGCAGGCGGAACTGAGACTTGCGGATGTACATGGGGACAGTTGACTTGTGTCCATTGACAAGTTTGTTCTTTAGCCAGTTGGTTGCGACTCCTTTATTGACGCGGCCTGTCTTGGTCTTGTACTCCACCACAACGGCACAGATATGGATGCTGTTAGGATGAACCTGAAGAGAAGAACACAGAAGAGTTAGCAACAACTCAATAATCAAATTAAACCTTTATTCAGTACCATCTGGGGAAGTATAAACACAGTTATGACTTTGTATGTAATGTCATCTGCTGTTTAAAAAGATGATTACTTTGGAGGAGGAGGCGATTGAATAGTAGCGGGCCTGGAGACGCGGCAACAGCTCACACAGATGGTCAATAGGGGGCTTCAACGAGGGCATATCCTCAAGGATAGCAAGGATATTTCTGCTGGAATCAAGCACCCAATTCTGGTAAAGAGCCTAGATGCAGAAAAAAAATAGATAAATATACTCTGCACAGCAATGAAGATGGAGTTAAACAAAAAGTTGTTTTACAATAAAAATGAGATAAGCTTTCATTTAGGGTTAAAAGTTGTTCTGAACTTTTATCACTGACCTTTCCTTCAGGGGAAGAGGAAGCCATCTTGCGCATGGTCTCCTGCTCTTTGGGGTCAGAGGCATATTGTGCCAGCTCGTATAAGACGTTAGTGCGAGGGGTATTAGTGATGTCCAGGTAGTGCGTGAGTGCTGTACGGTAAGTGGTGGGACAGGGGAAAGGATGTTTCTTGTTGGATTCCTCTGAAAAAATAAAAACGTCAGCAAAAGTAAGTTAGAATCACAAAAAAAAAAAAAAAAAACCAGAATTAAACAAATGTAGGTTTGTTCAAGGAAGTGCAAGGTAACAAGTACTTCCTGAAAAGCTTTAAAAACTCATTTAAAATTGAAGCAGCAAACAATAATGAAGGCCCTTGGTTTTTCTGCACCACTCCGGCTTATGCAAATCAGCGACATGAAAGTTTGAAAAAAGAAGTCACTGCCTGCTTGAAGTAGGCAGGCTTACTGGGAACTCTAACAGAGATCTGTTTGGGGCCGGACCCTGATTAACTACTGAAAGTTAGATGGTGACTTGATGAAATTTGAGTGATTTATATTGATTTCTGATGTTACAGTGTCATGTTGAAACCCTGTGTGGCACCACGGGCATGTCCTGCCACATACAGCACCAGTTTTCACTGGATTTAATCATTAAAATGTTGTTGTTTTTTTGTCAATTGTCTAACCACATTTAAACTTGGTTGGGTCAAAAAGGTCAGAAATAATGGCCCTTTGAATAAAAATATGACTTCCAATATGCTGGGGGCGGGACTTACGCAACATAATGTAATAAATATATATATATATATATATAATACTGACAAATAGTTCAGGAAGATATTGTGATCATGCCTGAGAAATTTAGTGCATATGGCTTATTTTATGTCATTATAAATTCAAGTTTTAAGTTAAGTCAACTTTGATGAATTAGGCGTATGTTCGGATCCCCGATTCATTTGACGGAACAATAAGAAGATGTAAGTATAATAAACGCTTCAATAGGCATTCACACCTTCATTACTTGAGTGAAAATACTAAAAAAAAAAAAAAGCATCCTCATCACTTACAGTACGTAACATAATGTGCACCAAGTTATTTTCACTGTTAGAGAAAATTGATTTATGGGGAAAAAAAGAAAACAACACAATCAGTATTAGAGCAATAATATCTTATTGCAGTGATATAACTATTCCCATGCTTTAGGAGAGCTGATAATGTACTTCTGGATATCCAGTGATTCAGAGTGTTGATGGATTGGCTTGTGAGGTCAAGGTGCTTGGGCTGTCAATGCCGTACCATCAAGGTTGTTCAGAGAGATAACCACATCAAGGTCCACGCCAAGGATCTTGCCCAACTTATTCACCAGGGCAGTGTCGTTTGTGGGAAAAACAGCAACGTGGTCCCCAGACTCGTATCTGAAATCACAGGATGTGACAAATTCAGACTTTGACCGTTGTGTATAAAGCTTAATGTGATTAGTCTCATGGTATCTGGGAGCTCATATGTATATTCAAGCAGCCTCACCTGATCTTGGAGCCTGTTATGTCTAACTCCAGGTGCATGAGATGTCTATCACCAGCTTTGTTAAGTCTTCGGTTGACAGTGACTGGAGCCAGGAAAGGGTTTTTTGAATCAAAGGGTCTATGCATAAAAGAAGGACACAAAAATAAATAATATCACAATCAGCAATAGAAATGTGAATGAAAATCAGAAGAAGAAAAAAAACTAAACACAAAAAGTGCATTTTTCTCTACTAAAAGTTACTTTTATTTTACTCTCAATGTCCACTAGGGGGCATAAAGTTTTGTTTCCACAAAAGCCTTGTGGTAATCTCTGCAGGTGATTGTAATGTAGGTGAAATGTGAAGAATGAATGAGCACTATGATAGGCAGTGCAGTAGCACTTACGGCTTTTGGACCTCGAAACTCTTCAGGCGGCCAATCTCTCCTGTGTACACTTTGTTCATGTTCATGTCAGTATGTTCCTTCAGCTCATACTGCCGGATGCTGTGTGAGAAAACTGGTTAGACTCTTCATGCACACGGAGTGAAATACATTCAACATGGAGTGCAATAAAATTAGTCTCTCAGATATGGTAGATACTTTTTGTGGGAATATTAAAAGAAAAAAAAAGCAGGAAAGAAGTTTTTTTTTTTTTTTTTTTTTTTTTTTTTTAAAGGGACAACTACAGGAACAGGTAAAAAAAAAAAAAAAAAAAGGAGAATTGCCTATAAATGCACCTTGTCTCATCTCCAGATGCCTCCACTCCAAAGTGCTCGCAGACAGCCGGCCAGAACTGTTCTCTCCATGAAACAAAGTCCTCTTCCAAACTTAAAAACAAAAACAGAGTGATTTAATTCACAATGAATTAATAATGTATATCTCGCATGTACTCTTAAATAAAGATGAAACCAAACAACTTGTCAAACTGCAACAATAAATCTAGAAAGTATTCCTACACTGTTTCATTGATCCACACATTTGGCACGACTGTCTGCGCAGTGCTTCTTTAGTTAGTTGGTTTTCTGTTTTTGCCTTTTTTCTTCTCTACTGTAATAATTTGTGGATCACTGAACCATTTGCTTCACTGAAGACAATACTGAAGTCAATACTGTGGTATACCTTTATAACTATGGTGGGAAATTTTCAGCCTTATTAATTATTAGTGCGCTGTTACTATAAATAAATAATAAAACTGTTATTATTAACATGCACCACCAGTTGCTGCAAGCTGTAAGTACAGTTTGTTTTCCCATGGCTTAGAGGAGCGGCCCCTTTTCCGAGTGCGCATCCCAAAGACACCCCAACGCATGCACCCAGCAAAATCCTCCCCCCAAATTCCGCAGTCCTGAAAGATCAGCCAAAATGCTGCAAAACACACGAGGCTCTCTGCCACAACGCCTGGTAGCCAATGAGTTAATACTCCCTGAGCACAGCAAACAACTGCTAAGTTTCTACCTAGTGATGAAACAAAATCCAATCCAACTATAACTTTTTAAGATGATAAATAAATAAATCAGTCTTGTTTTAATAAACTGCTGAAACTAAATTTTAGCTGAAAAGGATCATCTGTAGGTGTTCGCTGCATGGAGCCAAAATCTATGAAGAAATCAAACAGGTACAGTTACCATGGTCACATGCAACAGCAAAATGCATAGTAGTGTGAATTTCTTTTAGTAGAAATGTTGTGATAATTCTGTCTCCAAGTCCAGGCCAGCTTTAATCTTTACAACCACACACAGCTGATCATCCATGTGGAGTCATGTTAGTAACACATTTGGTTTGTCAGAACTGAGTCTGACGTTTCCATCGTCGCTCAAACCCCAATTACTTTTCCCTCTTAAAAATCAGAGACATAACCCACTTTTATACAAGGGAAATTACACTTTCTCTAAACAAAGTACAACCCTGATTTCAGTCGTCCTCATCTTTCTATCACTAATACTGAATTTGTGCTACATCTGAGAAAATCTATAGTTATCTAACTGATATTGGTTAGGCTCAGGGCATTAGTGGGTCACTTACTTGCCGTCATCGTCTCCCATTCCAAGATCAAAGATTCTCTTGGCACCAAGTTCTTCCAGTCTTTTGTCTACATACTTTCCCATTGCATTGTAGTGTTCATAAGTCTTATTGCCCAAAGCAAACACCTGGAATCAGACAAAGCTAAAGATTAATAATAATAATAATAATAATAATAATAATAATAATAATAAACATTTATTTTAGTTATGGTAAAAATATTTTAAATGGCCTTTGCTTGCATTAATGCTAAAAAACGATTAAATGGGAATCTTCCCAGCCTTCTCCTGTTCATAGTTGCAGGCTTCATCAACAAGTATTCCTATGTAACTTGTCAATAAATATTAAATGATTTACGTTTATACAAAGAAAATGTGGTGGTAACAATGTCACATGGCCTGAATTTTTAACCAAATTTCCTATAAACACATTCATTTAAACTAGGTCAGAGAAGCCACATCCTCACAATGCCAAACAAAGCCTAATTCAGATCATGCTAGTGCAGTCTGCTGCACTACATCAGCGAAACAGGCGTGCAAACTGATGGCGGGATTCAAAAGATAAAGTTGAGAGGAAGCAACAAAAAAACAAAATCTGAAGATGAACATACATATATATAAAGCCTTGTAGATCAGATGAGCCACACATACCATAACAAATTACTTTGTAATTTCTATTTGTAATTGTATTTCTGTATATTGTATTTCCTTAATTGAGGTGCATAATGATGTTTCTGGGCTCTAAAATGCTGCTGCAAGAATTTGCTTCTGATGTTGACTGAGCAAAAATAGCTGCAGATGAAAATCCAACAAATCTTAAACAAACATGTACATGTGAGACGAGTGTGGCCACTTATGTGCAGCTCAGAACTGTACTTTGCATTGAAACATTTCCAATGAAGAGTGAAATTTTAATAATTATTACAATGAATGAATAAAGCAGCAAAAAAAAAAAAAAAAAAAAAAGATAAACTTTATCATAAAGACTCACAGTGTAGTTCAGTCCAGAGAGGTCTTCATCATCATTTTCCTGCAGCCAGTCGTAAAAGTCCTGAGCATTATCTGTTGGATCTCCTTCACCGTAAGTGGCCATACAAAATATGGCGAGGGAGTTTGTGATCTCAGACAAACGGGACAGTTCCCCCTAAACAAGATATTTTCAGTTTTTAGTTTGTGTCATCTGTAACTGTGAGAAAATTAGACCAAACTCAGTCAGTGATCATCATAGATGTTGATAGATATACTGACATGAGCTATACACAGTATGCACATATGTGTATTTGGACTATATTATTAACTCCACCGTGATGGCAAACTGACCTCAGCAATACAGTAATAAGGCATTATTACTGTCTTCACTCATTTTAATACTGTGTTGTTGTTTTTTTTAAATTGCTCCACAGAAACAAATTACCATATTATACTCCTCTGGATCAGCAGCCATTCCCTTCATGCCGTAGCGTTGAGCATCTTTGGAAAGTCTGTTAGCAAATTCCTCTGCTGTACCCGTCTGAGAGCCGTAGAACACAATGATATTCTTTCCCTGTTCACGAATTGACAAAAAGATTATTCACACAGAGCACATCCGTCACAGTTATTATTAATGGATCATGTCTGAAATCTGCACCACGTTCATAATAAAGCATAATATGGAACAGAGACATTGAAATTTATTATAATTTGCCATCTTGAAAACATCCTGAACTTATGTGACATTTTGCATTTGCATGAAGTATATATAATAACAATTATTACTTAAAATAAATAAATAAATAAAAAATAAGGGAAGCAAGCCAGAAATTTAACTGGAGGCTTTTCTGCAACTATTATGGGATGTGAACCAGAGTTTTTTTCAGTTCTGGCTTGAAATCAGGAGACCAAAGTCAAAACACTTACAGTTTTCTTCATTTTCTCAATGAAACTCGTCTCTCGTGTGGTGGGTGCTCTAAGGAGAGACAAAAAAAAAAGATGTTTTTGATCAGGTTGCGTAGTGTTAAGTCATGTCTGACACTTCTTTATATAAACTTACATAGAAATGACAGAATTTGGAAAGATAGACTGGACTAACACAGGCAAGATGAAATTTGAATAATTTTGAATAAAAAAAGGGGAAATGACGCATCTTATCACAGCAATGATCATAAACTTTCATTTACCTATCCTTATTACTTCATATAATGCAGATTTTCATGTAGGAGCAACTATATATATCCATCCTTTTAGAAAGAAAATCAAAATTTCAATATTTATAAAAAAAATGACATTTGTTCCTTTTTTCAGTGATCAAAGTGACAGCTGGCTTTAAATGTGTCCTTTCACGCGCAATAGCAGGTTCTTGACCCGTTTGTTGATTCTAGATTAGACGTTTTATGTTTACAAGCTAAAACTGGTTCTGGTCGGCAAATAATGAAGCAATGAAAGCTCAGAGTCAAAAAGATTTACTGAAGATTCAGACGGAAAAATGAAGAGACAGAGGTAGCTAGGTTTACAAACATTCTGACAGGTGAATGTGGCTCAAAATAGTTACTTATCCCAGTTTCAGATCAGATTTTATTATTAAAGAGGACGAAGAGCTTAATGGAAGTTTAACATCTAGATTCAGACTGACTCAGGAAATAATTAATGGAGTGAAACAGATAAACAGCATGCATCAACAACAGTAGCAGAAAGGGACAAATGTATTACTGAACCAAATAAAAGGCAATGCCGCTTCATTAAGCATCAAAGCACTCAGCAAACACCTGCACATCTGTTTACACCGATACATGAAGACAAGGACGGCAACTGGAAGCATAGCTATAAATGCTAAATATATGAATTGTCTTATTTTCACAATACAAGCGGCAAGAGACTAAATACTCTCACCAAAATCCAAGATTTGACCTAAAGTAGAACCAGTATGACAGAGTATTGTCCATTTAGTTGGTTCCTCAGGTTTGACCATAGTAAAATTATATTATAGTAACCCTAAATAAGAAAACCAGTGTGCAAGGATGGGATATGTGGAACCGACACAGCTGTAAAAATCAGCCCTTATTTAAAACAAATTGTCCTCTGACATAAAGTGTATATTTCTGATCAAAATATTCAAAGATGTTTCCCGACAGCTACAACAGAGCCTGTTTGAGGTCTTATCAGCATCAGTTTGTCCTACAGTAACTCAATGGGGAGTGTTATCTGTGCTCAGCCAGGTTACTTTGGTTCGATATTTGAGTTATAATCAAAGCAAATAAAAAAGAAGGGCTTTCACCAAATGCTGTCACCAACATTTCATTTTCAGTGTGTTTTTTTTTATTAAGAAACAGCCAAAAAATGACCCATTTTAACAGCTGTTGGGGGTTAGCAGTAGAGAGCAAAGCTAATTACTGGTGTTAGGATTAAAGTTAAAGGATGAAACATTATTTAGAACAAACTAGTTACACTTCTCATTCTAATTCAACTTTATTTATATAGCGTCAAATCACAGCTAAGCCATCTCAAGACGCTTTACAGACAGAGAAGAAAACATAATGAAAGCCAGTTCATAACAGCCTATATAAGGAAACCAACAGATTGAGTTGGGTCCAACTCAATCTCCCATCCTGAGCAAGCACACTGGCAACAGTGGGAAGGAAAAAACTCCTTTTTAACAGGAAGGAAACCTCCGGCAGAACCCGGCTCAGGACAGGCAGCCATCTGCCTCTGCCTCATTTATGCATCCTGCAGCTATGGCCATACATCCTGATCATCATAATTTAGCTCAAGCAACAGTGTTATTCTCAGAGGGCAAAACATCTTTACATGACATTTAATGATCTCAGTTTTTGTGGTTTTGCATTTTCTGTGGACCGCCCTGAACTAAGTCCCTCAAACAGATTGAATGGATGTCATCCATTAAAAAAAAAAGAAAAAAAAGAAAACTTGTTTTGCAAACACCAAATCCTTAACTTTGCCATCTTCGAGGTGCTATAGCCTCTTGCGTCATGATGCTTTGATGTTATTTGTAAGCTGTAAACTAAATGGAAGTTTCCCCACATAATCTATAGTCTTTATATGGAAAATCTCATTTCTTCATCAGGGACAGAATGTATAATGTATAGGTTTGCCATTTGTTCCAAATTGTGGCCAACCAGATATCTAGCTAGCGTCACACCAGTCGATTTAACAGAGAATTTAAAGGGTGTAAATGAGCATGCTGATTAACGGCATCTGCTTTGTACATTTTCTTTCTCCCAGCATGTACACCGTTTTCCACAAGTTCATCAATACTGTGGGCATGTCAAAACGCATGTAGTATTTGTAAATACAGCAGTCATTATGTATAAGCTGTTAACTCCATCTATCATCCTCTATGTTCCTTAAAAATAAAGACTGGCTTTCCTTCCTTATGTTCTTCTTAAATCATGTCCTTCTCCTGCTTGTATTGACAAATCTGCCACAGTCAAAAGACAATAACACTGTGTTAACAGACGTCCGTAAGTCAAGTTAAGACACAAATATGCTGCTGTTCTGTTGTGCTGATGTTTAAAAACTGCTTTGTCTTTAGTATCACTGGCTTCAGGCACACTAATGATTTCATGATGCTCCAATTAAACCTCAAAGGAAGTTTTTCTTTATTCATGAAAATAAAACTGTAGGAAATGTGCATGTGACCAGATCTAGAAAAAAAAACAAGGGAAGGAAAAAACAGAACACTTAATTTTTACATAGTTACACTGCATTAGCAGTCAAACAGATTGTATCTCCATCTCTTACATAACCTGGGAACATCACATGGTTTTCTATGCCATGACATTGTCAGTCTAGAAACATGGAACAATGCTTCTGTGTTCAGTTTGCATTGGCAACAATTAGTCAATTCTACACTTACACAAAGGTGACTAAAATGTGGACCAAAAACTTTCCGGAGTGAGACACTGAGGTAGAAAAACTAAACAGCAGTCACATAATAGCAGCATGCAAGCTTCAGCTAAAAAATGCTATCTTATTTTCTAAAGTAGGAAACTGAAACATTTCACTGACCTCTCAGGAGCATCTCTCCCGTTTTCTGGCAGGGAAAAGACGCAGCCCATGACATGCAGCCCTGTAGCTCGCCACTTCCACTAGCACTGCTGGCAAAGCCAAGCCGGAAGCACTCAAAATCAAAATCAGCACTCCACAACCATAGGATGGAAAAGTAATACCAATCAAGGCAGGCAGATGGATACTTGCAGGATTTGAAGCGTCGCCTGCTTTCACCTTAGAACTCCAACAGGGTCTGAACTCTGAAACCAGCAGCGTCTGCTTTCCACACACACACACACACACACACACACACACACACACACACACACACACACACACACACACACACAAAGAAGCAGCACAGCAGCCTACAGCCCTGCCAGTGTCTGGCAACCGCGGAGAACACAATGGTGGGAAACTGACTTTCCCATAAAATGTAGTCAAGCTGCAGACCCACTATTTTCAACACACGCTGAAATGATCATGAGCTGGAAATGCCTTCCTCCTCATCCCCGCCCCCTTTCCTGTCCAGTCTGAAAGGTGTTAGGAATGAAAAAGTAAAGAAGATCCATTCTGAGAATTTGGCTAAGCATCAGAGCAACTCCCCGGTGGACCACTAAGAAGGAGGAAGAACTCTGAATGGTAGTTGTGTGTTTTTTTCTTTTTGTGTTTGGTTTTGTTTTTTTTTTGCCAAAGTATCCCCTGCCCCCACCTCACTGGAGGAGAGAGGGGAATGTCATTTCTATGGCAACCTCATTTATCATAAAAGGATTCCATTTGTGACATTGCCCAATGGCGGAGCAGCTCAGCCCTGACGCACACACAAAAAGAAAACAAGAGAGCAGGGAAAGAAGACGGAATAAAAGTAACTCCGAGCAAAGAAAGGGACGCTTGTCGTTTGCTTCAACTTTCCGCCTTTGGAGCAGGCTCACAAAAGAAACTTGGCTCGTTCTCTGGAGAACTTTTACAAAATGGGTTCAGGGCCAAAAAAACAAAAGCACAGGAAAGACGTGGAACAGTTCGCCCCTTCGTAACAGTTAGGTAATTACTGTCCCTTTAAGAGGCGGGGAGACCAGCTTGTATTGCTGGATGCTCCTTTCCTGCATCCCTTCCCTCCAGAGACGCATACTCTCCTAAAATGCAAAACATATTCTCCAGTGGTCTTTCCCTCCCCTCTAGGCAAAGTCTCGTTTCAGAACAACTGTTCAGGATTTCTCTCCCTCAACCTGCGTCTGCTTAAACAAGCATACAATGGCTGTGGCTCTTGCTGGCAGGGCTTTTCTTTTTTTTGTCAAGGTTGAAAAAAAAAGGAAAATGCCAGGGAAAGACCAAAACTGTGGCCAATGCAAGACGAGTTCATGCCAAGCCGCTAGTACTTATCTGCTAAGTGATGAGGGAAGAGAACAGGGAAGGAAGACAGCACTTGTAGGCTTGGACAACAGATAAAAGCCTGCCAGAGAGGAGAGCAGCTGGTTTTTTTTTTTTTTCTTCAAAGCAAAGTCTTTGAAAAAACAAAGGTCACTGCTAGTGAAACATTTACTCAAACCTTAAGCTGTGCACTCTCACACACTTGCTTCAAGGGCTTTTACAGTGACAATTTGTTCACATGCTGACATGCAATTCTGTCACATTGCCTTGAGAAGCAGGTTGGTCTCAGCGACATTAACATAATTTAGATTATGCTTCTCAAACTCATTCAAACTTCAGCTTCAGCACTCCCTCTGACCTGTGGTGTTCCCTTAAGTTCTGTTCTTAGTCCCCTTTCACCATTAACATGCTTTTATTAGGACATAAAATGACCTCTAAACATTTGATTTATCATTGCCATGCCGATAAACTCAGCTCTACAATCTAATAAAATCCTGGGATTATAAATAATTCTTTAAAAAAAAAAAATAATAAAAAAAAAAAGGCAGGGTAGGAGATGTTTTCCAGGAGAATTTTCTTACTATATTGCTTAAAATTCCCTTCACACAAATTGCAGCCAATTAATTAAACGCTCCAACACAAAAATATAAACATGTAGTCACCTGTGGGGCAATCGTTTTAAATGAGAAATTCCAAAAGATTGAATGATGTTTATCAAACTCAGCTGCCATTTGTCCCTCCACCCTCAACCACTCATTGTTTGCCCCTCTTTGTGAACAAATCACATACTTGCAGAAGCTTAGAACTCTTACAATGAAGCAGAGCCAGAGCTTGACTAGCGACAATAGCTTGCATACTACATAAAATACATTACACACCTAAATGTTCAGGACATTATGGCAGAAAAGGTGCCTCTATGGAGCACAAGCAAATAATAAACATCTAAAACAACTAAACTGAATCAGGGAAACATGTAATAACTCAAGGATAGTTGGCCTTGAGGACCAGGGTTGGGAATTACTACTGTAAAAATATGCCATCGTGTAATGTATGTAGTTTAACAAAACAGCAGCCTTTGCTTTGCATACACAAGTCTGCTTAGAAGAGCAGTTTTTTAAGGACCAGATATAACACTTGCCTGTCTGCTGCACAACAGTCTGTGAAATATTAATTTTTTATATTGAAAGTTACAGAATTAACAATGAGACTGAAACAATTCTTACACATACAACTGAGAAGAAGATAAATGTGTCTATTTCAAATTAAGGTATTTTTTGTTATACTTTAAATTTAGTAGCAAGTTGTTTCTTATCTGTGTTGTTTGACAAAAAGAAATTTACATTGTGAAAGAACTAAAAACACACTGATAAACCTAATGGACACTCACGGTGTGTCAAGCTTCTTAAACTCAGGGATGGGCTCCGGCTTTTTGCGAGACATGAACCAGTAAATGACAATCCCAATGATTAGGGAGAAAAGGAAGAGGTCCAGGTTGCTGAAAAGAGGCTCCTCTTCATCCACCATTGCTTCATGATGAGTGGTGTCAGGGTCCATATCTGGCATGTCGACACGCTGCACTGGAATGTAAAAGGAAAAAAAAAAAAACAAAACAAACAAAGTTAAAATTACAGTAGTTATTTGTTGTTACTTTGGCAAATAAAAGGATTATAAATGAAAGTTTTTATTGTTAATTAGACAAAATTACATTTAATGGCACTCTGAGAAGGTCATTTAATATTTTACCTTTCAACGGGCCAAATTATTTATAAAAAT
This sequence comes from Telmatherina bonti, assembly GCF_933228915.1. Classification (NCBI taxonomy): domain Eukaryota; kingdom Metazoa; phylum Chordata; class Actinopteri; order Atheriniformes; family Telmatherinidae; genus Telmatherina; species Telmatherina bonti. The sequence continues at coordinate 18,700,688 of NC_136627.1, read as the reverse complement.
AGATACATATGTACTGCAGCCCTGCAGTGTAGAACATTTGTGCCAAAATGTCTTTAACCAATAATAATTATTTCAGTTCTACTTCAAGTTTACAGTATCGCAACTGAATAAACATGGAGACTCTGGCAAAGAATTGGTTAAATTACTGTACAGAGAATGATTGCTAACATATGTCTGAGGTATATGTGGAATATCACACAATGACAGCGTTTGTGCACTCATTTTTGGACAACTGACTTTAAATTGGGCTTGGCATAATATAACATTGTAACCCACCGCTTTTGATGGGCGAGGAATTTCATGTCGTGCATCAACAACATCAGCTCTTTTCAGACTGAGACCGAGAGGACACGGTGTTCTGAACACTTAGGTTTCAATTCAGTTGGAGGACATGACAACAATGAGTTCAGGTTTTCCCTAATACCCTAACTTGGCTTGATCACAACTAGACAATTTAACACGGCATCTCAAAAAACACTTGTTCAGTGAAGTGTTGGTTTGTACAACACTAGACCGCTGATTCACGGACACACTAAACAAACCCCTTCATGATGAGCTGGGTACCAACTGCAGTAGGAACATAAGTCAATCTGATCTCAAGTTGTGCAATCCAGTGTAATAGAAACCAGCTCTTACGATGCCATCTCATTAGGCATTACAGCCCAACCTACTTTATCAGCCAATAATGAGCTGTCATTAATATACTGTGTCAGCACAGGGGTTGTTTGACATGTCATAAAATGACAAAGTCTTGAAAAAGAACATTGCGCTGAAAAACTGCTGTCATTTGGGGTCATTTTGCATTCACTTTAACCCTTTCAGGCATGAATAATAAAAGACTATGTAACATTTTTTTAAATACAGTATTTGTCTCTACAGACATATGCAATGATACTTTTATGTTTATTGATGATTTTTTGAATTCAACATGATTTATAATTTATTTTAATGTATTCTATAAAATATTTATAATATATCATCATAATTATATTATGTAAATCTTCGACAAAATATACCTGTACCATTTTCTTTTCCTATTTATTGCAAAGGCAAACTTGTGTAATTACATTATGTTCTATTATATCATATATTTATTTACTCTTCAGTGAGTGGAATTGTATTGGATAACTCATTAACATCCACTGAAGTGGTTCATTTACAAAAATACCATCCTCATTCATGAATATGCAAGAAAAAAACTTGTAAATAAGCGCCCACGATAAGGCCACTAAAGGGTTAAGTTCAAGTTGTTTTACACAAATCAAACTTTAATTCCATAGCACTTTTCATGCTTAAAATAAACCAATACAACGTGCTTCACATAATAAAACAATTTACATCAAATAGATAAAACACACACACACATACATCCACAGTCCCCTTACACCCAATAACTCCTTAGATTATCAGATGAATTTTATTAGTTTTTCTTAACTCTAAAATCTTCATTGGTCACCAAACTCCAGTACTGGTCTGTCTTCAAGAAAATAGACTCTTTAATAAAGTTTGTCAAAACACTGCAGATATTGCAATATCTCAACTATCTCGCTGTTTGGAGATCTCACTAAGATAGGTTTATTTATTTATTGTTACCTAGATTTGTATTATCTACATGCAGAAAATAATTTGAAATCTATCAAAAGGAGACAATAGTCTCCTAAAAACTACAATTCTACAGAAGAAGTGTGCAGTCTGTTACAAAGCAGACCTGTTTTATTTATGATCCTGTTGGAGGAGGAGGAGGAGGAGGAGGAGGAAGAGGAGAAAGGTGGTGGGGGTCTCCCAGCGGGGTCAATTGACAGTTTAACTTGTTCACATATGTCGCGCCAAAATAAAAATAAAAATGACAAAGGAAATTATAATGATGACCATTACATTGGTAAAGCATACTAATCAAGGGTTAATTTCTTGATAAGAGTAGTTTGTCTTATTATGCAAGTCGGATAAGCTTATTGCTCAATGACCCATCTTCTTTCAGGTCCAACCATGGATATAGTTACACCAACCTGTTTCAACTCCTTCGTTATGGCAGAGTCATTTACTGTGACACAATACATCATCTGTCAGACTGCTGCTGACAAAGGCTAACACATCATGTATTCAAGATCATGAGCTAGAGTGTGGTTAGTCAGCAGCCAGACCAAATGAAAGAAACTTTAGCAGCGGTCGATACAGTCATTATCTGGCAGAAATTTGTTGTTTACTGGAGTTTGTCCCGACTGTCCAATTCTGAAAATGAAAAACTTTATCGCCACGGGGGAATTATGTAATAACAGATCGCAGGCAAAGTTTTTTCCTCCCACACCGACGTTAACGTAGCCTCACGTTACACACCACAGTCTTTACGTGATATTACTTAACTTGGTGAAACGTGGTTTCCCATTGTAAACAAAGCAGCCCTCGCGGTCACTAAAACGAGTAAGCCCGTTGTAATGGGATCTGTCTACGTCCTGGACCGTGACAACACTAGCTGAAAGCATGGCCCTGCATGAAATATTAGGCAGTTCGAAAAAATAGTACAGTTGTCAACAGTACGATGTGTATAAGGCTCATTAAATTAAAATTCACCCTCCAACATAAAATAGTGACACGGCATAACTCCAGTTTACACAACACTGGAGTCATCACTTGCAGAAAGCTGTTACATCACTTTAAAAAACTTCAAGTCTTGACCCTGTTTTCAGTCGTTATTGTTCACATAAACGTATTATCGCAGCATTTCATACTGTCACAGGTTACAGCTGACTAAACCAGTTTAAAATGTATGGTTTGGGTGAAAGCTTACCTTCTCTTCTCCTCTTTGTGCTAGGCTCAGACTGCGCTCATTACGGAAGGAAACTTTACGCCACGTAGGATCAAACCAAATCAGCCTCATCCGCGGGGGAGGACGCTTACAGTTCAGAGAGGGAAAAACAGCATGGTCATGTTTTCACTTCCTGAAAAGTTCAAGATACGGCAATATGTTGTAAGAAAGTCGCTCAAAGATATTGCTCAAATTCCTCATTCTCGTTTTAAAATGCATGGATTTAGTCATTATTTGGACCCCTCCACAGTTTCTCAGCCGGTCTATGGTCTCAGTTCACGTGCAACCTGCGTTATTAAATAACTGTCAAGGAGCAGCAGGCAAAGGGTCATGGTTATGTAATGCAACCATCAGAACAGACCAAAAGCAGTTTTATCAAAAGTGTCCTCCTCAAGTTAAACAGTGTTTATGCTCACAATGCCAAGGACACGTGATTAATAGTCCCCAACAGCCTGCGAGGTTTTATGTTTGCACTTTCAGCTTCTTTGAAGACTTTTACTAACGAATACTAAAACTAGAATTATGAAAATATAACAAATCAGTGTACATTTACTCTAAACTCATTTGAGAATTGGTTAACTGAACACTGGTGAAACATGATACATTGCCTCATGTGCTGTGGTTTTGAAGTAAAAACTAGATTCAAAGCATTAATCACACCCACCTGTTTCCTACTAAATGATGTTTAGCCTTCTTAATGTTTTTGGCTGTTCTTATGTTCTATTAAATGTGGCAGTGATTCTATATTTGTTTACTACAGAAAATGTGTGTGAAAGCCCTTTTTACACTTCTTATGTACAACTTAGTAATATTTCCATTAAAACTGTACTTACAAAACTTTAAACAATCGTTTCACTACTAGAATGTAGTACAAAGAACATTCCTTCCACATCTGCCATGACAGTTTACTGGACATATACTGCCCTCTGTCTTATATGTAATCAATTCAACATGTGCATGTATTTGCTGAGTTGAGAAAAGCTTTTTCTTTCTGTGTCTCATCCCTTATACTTTTAATCTAACTAATATAATATACATGTAATCTATTATCATTAAATCTATACTCATGGCCTCCTCTCAGTCCATCCATCCATCCATTATATATATCAAATTTAGGGTTAGGGTAGACCTAGAAAATCCCATATACTATTTTGTGAGAAGCGGGGTTCACCTTGGACCAGTCACCAGTCCATTACAGAAGAACAAACACATTTGAAAGACAAAAGTTCCGGCTGAGATTTACACTAGGAACTCTTTGTGAAGCCACAGTGTAAACTTGATAACATCTGTACATGCAAAGCCGACAGATGTATAAGTAAAAACAAACAAGAAAAACAATAATTACTGAAATGTATGTCTGTGAATAGAAATGCTTAATCAGAAAGTAATTTATTGTTTGTCTTTTTTCCACAATTGCAGATATCTTTTTTATACACACACAAAAACATAGAGATGATGTAGATCACAGCTGAACGTTTAATAAGTGATTTATCAGTAATGGCCATTTCTATACATATCTATCTGTTCAATGTGTTTGTAGTACAGGAAAGAGGATAGCTTTACCAGTACAAGAGAACTAAAATTAATCAGAAAACAAACTTTAATTTGCAGAATAGAATTCACAGTAGCTATTCACTGATATAATCATCCAAATGAATCACAGACTCTTTGGTTTCTGATTCCTGGTCTTGAGTTTCTGACGTACAACGGCTACAGTCGTGAAGAAATTTCCCAAGAAAAGAACAAGGAAGCTGACACCACATGTCATGACCTGGAAATATATTAAACACAGAGAAAACTGCATTAGTAAACAAAATAGCAATGAGTACAAAAGCTAAAAAATATATGACTATTTTTTGTAAAAAAAAAAAAACGTGATCAGGTGATCAAGTCAAACAATGGTCACAGTCAAACAATGACTTTTAAGAAAATAGGCAATACTACTTTTTAAAATATCTTTGATAAAATTTAAACATACTCTTTCTTTTTTCTTTTTTTTTAAATTTATTTTTTTTTTAAAAAATTTTAAATGTTTTTTTAAAAAATTTTTTATAAAAAAACATACATAAAAAACATAAACATACTCTTTCAGCCATGCACCTGACCTACCTGTTGATTTCAAGATGTAGACCAACTGTGCATTTAGCATGAATGATGAGCAAACGATGTGTGAATTTGTTAGAAAAGAGCAAAACTTGGTTAGTGGGAGCACTGACCTGCCATTCTATGCAGTCCGGGAGCTGAGCCATTCTGAACAGAGACAGGGCATTGAAGAGCTGCCAGAACTACAAGACAAAAAAAAAGAGGTTGAAGGGTTTGTTTGATTTAAGCAAGTAGAGACATGCAGGCAAAAACCATCAGATCCAGAAAAACCTCAACACTGACAAAATAATCCCAACACTCCCCAGATAATGTTCAGTCTAGAATTTCATCAGCATTTCTTCTTTTTCTTCTTTTTGGTATAAACCAGTCTTTATGCATTCTAACCATGACAAAGCATTACTTCTTTAATGCAAAGTTTGCAGTTTGTGTAAACTTCTTTAAGTGAAGATTTGTACTCACATGACCAAAAAACAGGAAGGGCAAGAGAAATGTCAGCCCTTTCCACATCCAGGACTGGAATCCCTCTAAAAAGAAAAAAAAAAACCCCAAACAAACAATACAATTTTAAAAAGATAAAACCCTTTGTGTGTTTTTAAATAACTGATGATGAGGAACTCCAGACAATCCTCATGGTTACAACATGTTGTGGCCCATTTGTGGTTGAACTTATTTGTATTCTGTGTCCTTGGCATGTTTCAGTCTCTTACCTACAGTCAGATCCAAGTTGTGTCTTTCTCCGAGGGCTCGCAGTCTGTACAGACATCCACTCTGATAATAACACTGCAGGCACTGAACAAAACCTGTAGATTACACATGACATTAATTATCATCAATCTATGGAAAGTTAAAACTATTAATACATTTTTTTTTTACTTATACACTTTAATCTTACTTTGATACAAGCAGTAGGACAAGAACTGGTTCCTGAATATCTTGTACAACTTCCCATCTGGCCTTAAATTGTGAAAAGAACATAGTTATTTATTACTTTTGTGTTAAAACTTGCCATTTAACTATTTTTTTGCAGTTTTTGTCTCATGCTACTCACCATGTCAGCATCACACCAGACAAAAAAGCTGAGACGTAGTGGTGAAAAACCCACCATCCTTTGATTCTTGTTCGAAACACATTTTATTGCATCAGATAGTTGGCACCGACAGATATAAACAGAAACAATTCAAAACTTGGATCATTTTAGCACAAATAAATGGGCTGAAAATCCATGAAAGATGCCAACCTGGAGCCATTTGTGATGAGGATACTTTCCCTGATAGTCAGTGTACAATAGTACCACACCAGCAAAAAGTTGAGGATAGCGTCAAGAAACCTAAAGTCAAGAACAAAGGCTGTGTTACACCAATGTACATCAGTTTAAATGGATCATTATATGCTGTGTATGATGTGTATTGCACCTGTAGTTCAGAAAGAAACAGCAAGTGATGGAGAACAGCAGCAAGATGACTGTGAGATACAGCTTGAACTTCTCATATTCATCTTTGTAGGCAAACCTAAAAAGACATTTTAGTTAAATAAAACACAACTTTTAAAATGGGACGTTTCCAAGCTGAATAACAGTACAGCTGAAAAGTCAATTCTGTAAATGATTAAATGTTAAATACTGTAAGAAAATGCAAGAACTTAATATTCCATGTCTTGGCTTTAAAGAACACTACTTACTTCGCCTGCTTGGTAAGAAGAGTGACATTCACATTTCCAAGGACCAGATTGAGGTATAACCTGTAAAATGAAACACAATCACAAATGTTAGTTTCTGTCATCTGAATAGGCAATCCATGAGGTTATGAGCTTATGTTAAGTCTTTCAATTAATTTAAAACCATCACCCATTTTTCTTGGGAAGGAAAGCTTCCATTTCAGAGAAAACGTTCTGTTGTGTCTTCATTTTCTCTTTTATTTCATCCAGCATCTTCACATCTCCTTCTGATGATCCTTTCCTACATCTGTTAAAACATATAGAGCATTTGCACTATTTGAATGGCATCACTTTTTTCAACAATATAAGTTCTTCCAAGCTGGCAAGGGTCCATTTGGTTTATTTCAGTTGACATTTCTTCTTCTCTATTTTTTATCATTTGTTATGGTTATTGTTTTTATGTGCAGTAATGTACTTTGTATGATGTGCAATTATAAATATATATATATTTATGGAAATTTCTGGGCGTGACACTTACTTTTTCACCAGTTGTGACATGTCTTTCTGTCTTTTCCTCTGATGGGAAATAGATGAAGCACAGTTGTTCTGTAGTTTGGTGACTTCATCAAGTTTCTGTAAATACATTTTGTGTGTCTCCTAAAGGACAGTGAGAATAGAGTTTTAACAAAAACAAAGTAACATAGTAAAGGAAGATTTCAAGATTTTAAAGTGTTTTTGATGTAAATCTGTAACCAAGATATCCAACAAGAAAACAAGCATTACTACTCTATGGGAGTTTTACAAAAGGGTTCATTGGGAGATTGTTGAGTGGTTGGAGTACAACTATAATAGAAAAAAATGAAGAAAAGACTAAACTGATATGAGGACAATCTCTTAGCAGATTATGATCAAGTTCTTACCTGTAGTTTTTGATACTCCTCTTCCAAGCATTTCCACTCCTCCAGAATTTCTGTTGAACCTTGAAGCATTTTGTGATTGTTTCTCTTGCAACAACACTAGACCCACTAATAAAATATATATTCACACCTTTTAATTGTTCATTCACAATTAAATTACGAAAAGCTATACAGAAGTATCCCGAGAGCCTGCGTCCAATCTCTGACGATCGTTTATTGCATTCTGTTTATTGCATATACTGAACTTTGACTGGTGTTATCACTCACAGAGAAGAAAGCAAATTCTGGTCGTTATCAAAGAGACCATATACAGAATATTGCGATTATGGAGTGCAGCATTTTAACCAATGGTATGCTCACTTTGGTCGTTAGATGGTGCTGTTGTACTTCCCCATCTTCTTGCTTTTCACAGTGCGTTATTGGATTTATAATGAGAATTTTAAATGAATTTATAAACGCATTAGCCTAATATGCACCTATATACACAGTTAGTATAAAAAAGTTAATAACAAATATAAAGATAGAGAAGAGACATCAAGAGGGGCACAAACACACCTCTTGTCCATATTTAAACCTTAACTGTGTTTGTTTTTACTTGAGAAACAGTTGCACATGAGAAAAACCAGGTGGAATAAATCAGTGTCTTATTAATAGGGAAATTTAGACAATTATTTAATTAGGGTTGATTATGAAAATAAAAATAAGAATGAGTTCGCAGAGCATGGACTCCTAAAGGTCCTGGTCTACCATTTGATAGAGGTAAATTTGAAGTCATTGTGATGCATTTCTTTATAACATCGTGGAAATAAACAATCTCTACCAATTGGTTTGGGTATGTAGAACATAACTGTTTATTATAACACACTTTCAATGTCAACTATTTCAATGCCGTTATCTTATTATTAACTTATATCTCAACTACTTGATCGAATTCGTATTAAATTAAATTAAATTAAATATTTAACAAAAAAAAAACAAACAAAAAAAAAACAAAAAACAAAAAACAAAACCCTGATTATTCTTGACCTAAACATACGGAGAATGACTGCAAAGAAACGTATTTATCTGGCCCTTTAAATAGTTTTAACTTTAAATGATTAAAAACAAAAGTACAGACTGTACTCGAGGTGCTAAATATAGTTAATGTTTTATTTATAAAATAACAAAATGTCCTTTTAGGTGTCACCATCTTAAACTCATTTAACAGAACAAAACATGTCCTCAGAACAACACGTCCCGTTATGAGAAAAAAAGTGCGCTAATTGTGAAGTTTTCTGACGGAAGTACCGTTGTCATTTCGATGGCGGCAGTCCACATGTGCGCATGCGCGTCCAGTTGACAGCGGCCGGTCAGTAGTGTTTTTACAGCTGTGTGTTGCTGCTGCAGCGGGGTCTGTAACCCAGAGGCCAGCTCTTTAGCTCATTGACATATAGCGTGTTCCCTTGTACATGCGTGGATTTTAGTAACGTAGTCAACACATAGAAAAACCAGAGGACAACTAAAAAAGAATTGATGACAAAGGTAAGAATTTCAGAGTACGACCACGACTCAGCTAACATTAGCCCAGTGTGGCTAGTGTGGTATCTTTGTTATTGACGGTAGCAGTAAATGTGGAGATGAGGGTTGACGTCGATGTTGTTTAGTTTTTTATCCCTTTAAACTGTTGGGACAGCGTCCCAAATGTGACTGTAAGAACCAAGACACTGGAGAGTTACAATGACATTGTCATAATAAATATCGTCACTTAAGTCATCTTCCTTTTTGAAGCTGAATTGGTTTGTCTAAAGCAGCTCTGACTTTTAAATACGTTTCTCTCCTTATATATATATATATATATATATATATATATATATATATATATATATATATATATATATGACGTAATGTAATAATAAATTATAGAATGGAAGGATTAATTAGGGATGCTGGCTGCAATATCACTCTAATTGTAGTAATCGTTTTGTTAATACTTAAAGGAAAGATAAGGTGAAATATCTCATCCATAATTCTGTTAAATATAATTAATGTAAATATTTTCAATAGAACAGCACATCGACTTTTTTAAAGAATGCTAAATGTATCTATGTATGTTATTAAAAATGTAAAATAAATCCAGGGACATGTTGTGACCTTCATGAACACTGAAAATAACTAATCTTTGTGAAATGAGTTTTATCAGGACAGTTTTGCTGTAAAGTACCTCATGTAGATGCATTGTGACAACATTTCAGAAATAAATTTTCATTGAAATTTTATTTATTTATTTTTTTTTTTATAACATGGAGGTAGATTTAAAGAAACAAAAACTTTGCTGCATCTCATTACTGTGTTTATTTGCAATTAAATTTGATCAGGAAGGTACATGACCCTACTGCTGCCCAAAGGTCAGATTTAGTCCCTTTTGTTTTGATGTTTTATTGCTCTATTCTCATAGTGTGTTTTTAATTTATACATGGTTAAATGTAGAGGTAAAATTCCTTTTTGTGCAAGTAATCAAGTGTTCATCTTATTTGTAGTGTTTTATCCAATGTTTAATCTGTTGGGAATTTTTCAAGTAGCAGCTCTGATCTCACTGTTAATGAAGCTCTCCTTTTAAGATTCATTTCAACATTTATCATACCAAATGTGACGCCACACTGTTTGATTTGCAGCAGACTGATACGAGATGTGTGCTGCCGTGTACGTCCTGTCAACGGTAACGGGCTACGTGCTCACCTCTGCCCTGCTGATGAAATGTCCAACTCTTTTGCATCGGAAGAAGCGAGAGACATTTCACAGCAAACACATTTCCCATCGTGGAGGTAAGGCAGTGCTCGCCCTCCTTCCAAATTCAATATTGGTCAAGTCTGATCGTTTTTTTTTTATTCTGTCAAAATGTATCCCTACTTAATTTTCCTGGTATTAGATGGTTATTTTGACTGTATTTTTACCATAGTTCTCAGAGAGAGCCAAGTTTGGTACCTTTAGAAACCTCAAATTAAAAAGTCCATGAGGCATCTCTGTTTTGCCTTTTTAGCTGTCAAGAAGAGAAAAGGAAAACACCGTACCATATTAATGTTTACTTCTCACATTGTAGGGGCAGGAGAAAACCTGGAAAACACCATGGCAGCTTTCAAACAGTAAGCAGAAAGCGCTTTCTTCACTTGTGACTATGGACATCATGTGCTATCTGGGCTGTCAGCTTTGTTCTCATAACCTCACCTGAGTATATAATCAATGCTGAGGTCAAAGCCTTGCAGTATGTACTTCTGCTTCTGTAATGTTATGTGTTAAATTTTTCAGGAAGTGAACAGGTTTGTTTTCACTCAGCATGTGTTACATTGGCTGTTGGGAACCTCTTGCTTGAGTTCAGAAACAGATATGGTTTTATGTACAGAATGTGCACTGTGTGTTGGTTTATGCAGCGCTGTGGAGCTGGGCACAGACATGCTGGAGCTGGACTGCCACCTGACAAAGGATGAACAGGTTGTGGTTTCACATGATGCCAACTTACAAAGGGTCTGCGGCATCAATGCTGACATCTCCGAAATTAACTACGCTGTGAGTTGCTGCTCAATGATATGTTTGTAATCCGTCAGTGTCCATTTCTGGTACACAAATAAATAGCCTTTAATCATCTATAGTGTTTGGGTACTTTAGCTGCCCATTCTGGTGTTTATACAGGCAAAAAGCTGTGTTAATGTGGCAGAATACTGATTTTTTTTCACTGTTTGTCAAAGATTTAGGATAAACACTGAAGCCTAAAGTATTTTTGCAGAAACGGTGACATGTAGTTTTGTGGTTTTTACAGACTAGTGTACATGAAGTAACATTATTGATGTATCATGTGCTCAAGTGAAGTGCTTACAGAGCCACCTGATTTAATCACATGATGATTAAATTAGGTGAAGCAGACACTCTTGCTGATCATGCAGATTTCTGTTATCTTCTACACATTTTTGAGGGCTGCAGTTTATAGATAAAAGCATTCAGAGAGTGCAGACTTCCACCAAGCTATAGGGTCGCTCACTGGGAAAAAACCCCAAAAGGCCAATGGCCTACCCAGTTACCAACTCCATGCTAACATACTAAATGGCTAATATTACTATCAATTTCATTCGTCAGGATAAATGCCTTAAACAGCTTATTTGGAATCTTTAACCTTTAATGATACTGTGAGACAGATGAAGCAGATGGCTCTAATAGTCTTGGAGTTATTAAACAAATGAGCATTTTCCTGAATGTCTTAGCTGTTAGTGTATTTAACTGTGATTCTGGGTATTATCTGTTTAGTTAGAAGCTGTAATGACAAAGTTATCCATATCTCCCCATAATAAATAATCCTTTAAAATATTCCTGGACCAAGATGAATCCAAAAAGTAGTCACTTGTTTCCTATTCCATTTGTGGATTTTCTTGAAAATTTAACCAAAACCCATCCATATTGTTTTGAGTTGTGATGCAGACAGACAGACATAGCTAAAAACATAAGCTCTGTCTAAGACAAAGGTTTTTGCTTTGCTGACAAGATCAGTGAACAAAACTGTTGATTGCTGTGTGCTGTTTGCAGGAACTTCCCCCATACCTCTGCAGACTGGGTGTAACTTTTCAGAGAGGTAGGCATCACATTTTCATTACTGATGTTCTCACCAAGCCATTCAGATATTAGCATCTTCACCAAAAAGCTGATAGACAGACAAAAATGATGAATACACTTGGACCAACATGCGAAGAAATGTGAAAATGAATCATTTGAAGTTGATGTTTTTAACTCATCCTGTCTGTGCAGAGTGTTTCTGCGAAGGAGGGGAGGACAAACGCATCCCTCTCCTCAAGGATGTTTTTGATGCCTTCCCTGATACGCCAGTCAACATTGACATCAAAGTCAACAATGACACGCTCATCAAGAAGGTGTGTGCGCCTGTCTCTATCTGTGTCTCCTCTTTTTTTTTTTTTTTTCTTTCGGCACTCAAACCATCATGTTTCTTTCTCATACTTATTTGTCAAGAGCTGTGACTCAGATTTACCTTATGACTTGTGTGCCTTTAAAAGAAGAGCGTAAAAAAGGATGTAGATGGGCGTATGTGAAATCCCACTCCACCATTCTCTTGTTTCTTCTTTCTTACATGTTTTGTTTTGTTTCTTGTCTGTTGTATAGAGATAGTTTCAAATTGCATTTTTTTTTTTTTACCACATGTGATGACTCAATCTCAGATATCAAGATGTCTGTAAAACAGCTGACTCTCATGAAGCAGTTCAATTCAATTCAGTTTAACTTTATTTATATAGCGTCAAATCACAGCAATGCGATCTCAAGACACTTTACAGACAGAGAAAAAACACAATGAAAGCCAATTCATAATAGCTTAGATAAGGAAACCAACAGATTGAGTTGGAGGATCCAACTCAATCTCCCATCCTGAGCAAGCACACTGGCAACAGTGGGAAGAGGGTGGAATGATTTTTTTTATTTTTTTAAAAAAAATTTTTTAATATAAGTACATTTTTGTCATCTTTGCAGGTTTCTGAACTGGTTGTTAAATATGACAGAGAACATCTGACTGTATGGGGCAATGCCAGCAATCAGATCGTCAAAAAGTGTTACAAAGAGGTATGTTCACATGCCCACGACCTTATTTAAATGACATTTTAACACTAAATAGATTGTATATTGCTTGTATCCATCATCCCAAATCTCTTTGAAATGATGAAATAAACATGAGGTTATATTAGACTTGACAACTATCTTGTTGATGGAAACTGACTTGAGTTGTTATTTGTTTTTTCAGAATCCTCATATTCCAGTGTTGTTTAGCTTTCCCAGAGTATTGCAGCTACTGGGCCTCTTCTACACAGGCCTCCTGCCCTTTGTTCCGCTAAAGGAGCAGTTCCTGGAAATCCCCATGCCCTCCATTATAACCAAGTAAGAACATGCAAATATTAAGCACATTGCTTTTTTTCATGTGGTATTACACAGCTTATGAAAAGAGGCAATGGTTAAGTCACGCTCGGCAGCATGAGTCAGCCCTCATTTGACTCATGATGGAGAGGAAAAAAGAGAATGACCATACAAACACTGAAGCCTATAAGTACACAGTCTGTTTTACAGTACGTTTGTCCTAATTGGAGCTCAAGCCTGTTTCAAAATGCCGTTTACATACGAAGCGTAACAGCAGCAGGATTTTCTCCAAATTTTTAAACATGAATGGGAGTAAAAATTATTCAAGAAAAAGGACACATTTTTCATGTGGTGTCAGAAATGAATAAAATATGTAAATCTGTCCCTTGAAGCACTTTTTATTCCCATCTGCTAATTAGCTTATGAAAATTATGTTTGGACTACAATTTAAAATTGCTGACTTTTAAAACAGAAGTCTGAGCACAGATTGTTGATTTACAGGGAAATCTTATGACCTTCCACATCCACACTGTGTCTTCATCAGCACACAGATGCATCATATCATTACCTGCAGGCCAAAGTTTCAGACTGAATAAACAAACTCCACCACATACTGATAAAGGCCGTGAGAGGTGGTGTAAAGGTTTCTCTGAGTGGAAACTTGTGCTTCAGATTTTTGTTTTTTGAAGCTTTATGTTGATATGATTGATGGTCAGCCCTTTTAGAGGAAGCCTTTGCTGTTTTATACAGTTTAGTTGTTGCATTTACAATAGATCTTCACCTTCTGCAGCCTGCCTGCAAAACTTTGCTGTTAGGAGATATATTTCTTTTGCACTTCAAAATTCAAAAGGCAGATGCAGCAAACTGGAACGTACATGAACTTTCACAGAGCCACCGACTATGAGATGTACATCAGTCGTGCCACAGAGGACATGCGTGGATTCAAGCCTCAGTCTAACTCGCCTCATTTTGGTTGCTAAAATTTTACACAATTCCCTTTCATTCTCTATTATTGGTGACACAGTTATGTTTCAAGGACACACTTGTAAGCTGAGCTCATTTAGGTCATTGGAAGAAGAATTCACACCCCTTGGCAGGAGAGTGTGTTAGTGCGTGGATGGATCAAGGTCGAGCAAAAGGTTATATGCCAAATATTTATATATTCATTCATTTATTTGAATTTCTTTTTAACACGTCACGTAAACCTTAATACACACCAACTTTCAAGAACCTTTGATGTCAGTTATGAATTGTTATAAATTAAAAAAAAAAAAAAAAAAAAAAAAAAAAATATATATATATATATATATATATATAAAAAAAATCAGCTTTTTCTTTTGGTATGTTAACTTGAAAAACCAGTCCTAAAAAGGTTAAGATGATTGGTGAGAGCAACTCTTTCTTATCACCATTTACACTAATAAAATGTTATTATTACAATTTCATTAATGGTTTGTTTACAGCAAGAATATTTAACTTTTTGTCCTTTACAGGTTGAAGGATCCTAACAGAATAACAAGGAGTCAGCGATTCATCAGCTGGCTGGCAGACTCGTAAGTCCCCAACTCAGTCAAATGTATCACGATGCTTCGTCTTTATTTTAATTCGAGAGTGATTTCACATTTTTGTTTACAAATTTTAATGCAAACTTTTTTGTCTTTTTTTTTTTTTATTTGCAACTACTTCTAGAAAATATTTAGTTTTTAGCTTTTTATGTTTTTTAATTTTGTCTTAGTGCTCCACCACAATGACTGAATAAAACCTCAATAAACCAGTTCTCTACATGCACATATTTCACAGGATAGTTGTAGTCTTCAAATTGTTATTTGAGTATATTTTTAAAGTCTTTGAGTTAATGCTGAAAGTCTGTCCTGTATTTCATTTTGTCTTGCAGTTTGCTGATGAGGAAATCTCTTTTTGATCATCTAACTGCAAGAGGAATACAGGTAACAGCTGCTTAATTATGATCCTCTTTCACAACAAAAATGGGAAGTATATATATATAATATATATATATATATATAATATATATATATATATATATATATATATTTCTGTCAATGGGTTTTTTTGTGCATTCAAAAATCTGTTTTTATTTTTAATTTAACAGCCTAATCGCATGATGTTTGCACGTCCTTCTAAACTTTTCAAACTATAAAAATAAATCAGCACTCCCATGCCCGTCTGTGTCCTCAGTGCTTAGTTGTCTTTGAAGTGCAATGCTTTGTTCGCTTACCTGAAAATGTCAAATGTTCGTCCAAGTTCAAATTTAGACTAGAGTGGCTGATAAGTCTGCTGTCAGAGAGCAGAAGCATTCTTGTGTGACTCTCCATTGTGTGTGCGTGAATTAACTGTCCTGGTCGTGCCTCTGGTTTCAGGTATACATTTGGGTGCTGAATGATGAGGAGGACTTCCAAAGGGCATTTGACTTGGGGGCCACAGGAGTTATGACAGATTTTCCCACCAGGCTTAAAGACTTTATGGACAGGAATGGTATTTCTAAGCTTCAGTGACCTGCCAAATTCTACCTCACCCCCCCTCACTAGCGATTATCCTTCAAGCTGAGTGACCTGCCCAACCAGTTCCCCACATGCACCCACTTTTACTGCATGCATTCCAGTAGGGCTTCTCTCACATTGTGCTTCACATCGGTGAGGCTCCATTTGCTGCCCATGTATTAGTTATATAAACCTTTCTACCTTCAAAAGGGGCTTTTCTGTGTTAATTCAGCCAACTATTTGAACCTTACACCCCTCGTCAGTGTTTTGATGACAGGTAAATCTATATGCCAGAGCTACACCAAATGCTTACAGAGCCATGTACAAATAAAGCAGCTGACTTTTTTTTTTCTTTTTTTATTGTGATTGGGGTATATTTAAAGTTTTATCCTTTTATTATTGTGCAATTTTTTGGGGTTTAAAAAGGCAGTTTAGGAAATTTTATGAAAATCTATTTGCTTATGGGAACATGTGTGTACTTTGTGCACAAGGGACAGGGTTTCAGGCTATCACAAAGAAGAACATGGAGACAAATGACACAAACAACCACATGTGCTCACAGTCAATTTAGATCTTCAGCTAACTTACTATGTTTTGTTTTTGTTTTTTTTTGTTTTTTTTTACTGTTATGTTTAAATTTTTTTTTTGTTTTCCTTGTTGGTTTGCTTTTGAGTGATTTTTTTTTTCTGGCATCCCCCTTTTTTGGCAAATGCTAATACACAGAGTACCTCTGACTCTGTAAATTGTAAACATACAATGTTTTCAAAGTAGCTGTATGACACCTATTGTTTATTACCACATATTCTTGTTCCAATTCAAATGTTGCCTGCTTTTTATGAAGTTTTTCCCCTTTTGTGACTTGACTTTTTTTTTCAAATGTGACTCATTCAACAAAAGAAAATGATCTAAATAAAATAGTTGAGGAGGGGAATCCAGGTTGAATTGACACAAACAAGTTCTCTATCCATTATCTATCTGCACACAGAGAGCTGTGTGAGATGTATTCTTACTAGCCATGTAAATTCAGCCATTTTAGGCAAATCAAAAGAAAGAATAAATCATCGGACTTAAATTAGTACTGAAACAGTGTAACTGCAAGTCTTATGGGTCTTTAATTTCAAATTATATATATTATTTATAATTTCAAATATTTTTGATAAAAGTTTACTTCTTTGATGACATTGTTGTATTGTTTTGCAGTTTGTGGTGTTACTGTAAAAGTATTGAATTTGTACAATCGCAAGAAGATGCATCTTGATGTTGTCATGCCATCCTTATTTACCATTCTTACCCATTCTTATTGGTCTGTCACTCTGCACATGCAATAATACATTTGTCTGCAGTTGTGAAATACTTTTAAATGTCAGACAGCCAAAAAATTGGTATTTATAATAAACAACAGAACGCACACAACTTTACTTTCTACTGTACTGTAATAACCTCTGTTTGTTTGCTTTGTCATACATTTATGTATGTGTAGAGGCTATTACCAAGACTTTTTCTTGAATCAAAAGAATTATTTGTCTATCATTTGAAGATTTTTTTTTTTGACTGAATATGAATCTGTGTATTCTTGTCAATTTTTTGAATTGTAATTGTATTTCTTTACAGGAAATATAGATATTTTAAATATTTAAAGTATTTTGGTAGCCTAGCAAAGACAGTGATTTATGTTGATTGATTGCTTCGCTGCTCTCGTAGGATGATGAAATGTATTAGACAATAAAACCCAAGCACATCGTATTTTTGCACTGCCACTAGAAGGCCTGTGAAGTTACAGATGGTTGTAACAGGTTATTGCATACACATGTATCAATGAGGCGCTCTAATCCAAACTTGTGAGCACATGTGGAAGATTTGTAATGAATGTAGAATTGGTTGAATGTACAGTAAGCTGTTTGATGTATTGCAATCAAAGCAGTATTTGAGTTTCATATTCTTAATTTTGCTCTTGGGCATTTTGTATTACAGCTAGCACAGAATTAAGTTTGCACATATATATTTGGACCTAGTTTTTAAAGCAGTTTATTCCAAATTATATTTTCTTGGGAGAGTTCATCCTGTTATTATATGGCAGGTAGTTTTTATTACATGTACTTTTTTGTTTGTTTTGTTTTGCATGCTAAAATGAAGGTGTCCTGCTTAAATATGTCACTGATAGAATAATTTTTGGGACCTTGCTGCTTGGGTTTAAAAATTGTCCAACCTGCAGTATGTTATTTGATTTGTTTATAAATCATAATAATAAAATTATATTATTATTGACAGCAACTGTTAAAAATATTCTTAAATCTGTTATGTTTATGTTGAAAGAAACTAAATTACTGTAACTTTACTATGAAG
Organism: Telmatherina bonti; assembly: GCF_933228915.1. Classification (NCBI taxonomy): domain Eukaryota; kingdom Metazoa; phylum Chordata; class Actinopteri; order Atheriniformes; family Telmatherinidae; genus Telmatherina; species Telmatherina bonti. The sequence continues at coordinate 18,682,494 of NC_136627.1, read as the reverse complement.
CTACAAACCATTTTGAAGTCGCCGGTTTAGTAAATAGTCAGGAGGGGGCGCTGTGGTCTGGATTGATTTCTGAAGTTTTGTCTGTTTCGGACAAGATAAAGATGCTGGGAATATTTTCACTTGAAAATAAGCTTTTTTTTTTTTTTTTTTTTTTTTTCTTGCTGAGTTATAAACACAGCTGGCATCCCTTACTCGCTTTCCGTTTTAATGCTATTTCATAAAACTGCAATACCCTTCCCCAGCAAAAATGCTCTGTTTTGGTGTCATTATTGGTTACTCATCACTGCCCTCGACCAATAAACATGGTGTTGCTATGCCGTGTCAACTCGTTGATTGGCTGAGATGCTTGTCATTTAATCGTGCTAGAAAACCAGGATGTTTTTTGACAAAGATTGCCAACTCAAGATGGTTCACGTATTGAAGCGCTTTCAATTTGTTTATGAATGAGGGAAGTGAGATGCAGAGTTTTAGCATCTGCTTCATTAAACACGATGATTTTTATTCAAAACAGAGATGAAAACCCATCTAGGCATCATAGTTGTGGACATATGTTATGCTTTCTTCCCATATAACTGCAAGTGAAAAGGCTTTACCCTGAGAGCACACTACAAAAGCAAAAATTCAAGTGTTTTAGTGAATACATTTTGCAAATATTATGTCAAACAGAGCTATGTTCACATCAAGGACGCTTAATCGAAATTCCACAGATAAATAAATCAGAAGATGCTTAGAAACTGCGAACATGGATTTTCGAGGGGAGTGAATCATCTTGCTCCGGCTGGCCGTTTCACCACTCTTTGTGTCTCTCTGTAAACTCTGCTGGGCATCATTGCGCGTCAAAACATTGCGTCTCTGCAGGACTTGCCAGGGCCGGAGAGGAGAGGAAATTTGCCTAGAACGGAATGCGAAAGAGGTTTTAGGATTGGCACTACCACGAGGAAAACGAGGAGGTGCGACATTTTTTGGTCTACGTGGAGATCCCCTTTTCTTCCTTTCAAAGGTACGCATTATTTTCCCACTCTGATGCATTTTGTTACGAGTTGTTTTAATTGCTCTGCTTGAGGTTTATTCAAACATAGATGTGGTGGTGGGCAGCCTGCCTAATACTTATTAATTGAATTAACTTTTATCACATAGTGCGCGTTTTTTTACTGTAATATTACTGTGTTAAAGTCAAGTTGATGTTTTCTCATGCAGATACTGGGACCACGCTTCATGTCTGAACTGAATGGATGTTGACATGTTCTGTGGTGTTGCGCTACACTATCTAGGATTTGTTTGTTTGTTCTGAGGTTTTTTCTTATGGGACGCACGCCGTTTTGTGGTGGCAATCCTGCACGTCTGCGCCATCATCCCTGAGCGTGCGTTTTGGCCGTAAAGGTGCACGTCAGCAATGATCAATGCGGGGGTTATTGTGTAATAAGCTCACGTGATCGCGTACTGACGACAATCGCTTGTCAAAGTCATTGCGGGTGTTAAAAGATTTTCGATGGCATGTAGTGCGCGCGTGCGTGCGTGCGTGTGTGTTTCCAGCATTACTGAGCCGAGGCATCCCCGCCATCTGTGGCAGCTGAAGTTCTGCCCCAGATAAAGTGCGCCACTTCCTGTGACCTAATTCACACCAGTAATTACACATATAGGCTAAACTGTAAATCGAGCCTGTGTGTTTTCTTTTTTTTTTTTTTTTTTTTTTTTAAATCGCATGTGACTGCAGGTGATGCACTTGTCTCACTAACACTGTGCTGGCTCGAGGTCCTGAGAGGAAAAACAACTGCCTCCCAGACCCCAAATCAAGCAGTTAAAGTCCAGAGTTAATGCATATAGACAGTTGAAGAAAAGACGCTCTGATCAAGTGACAGCCTCTTTGTGGTCATTGAAAATCATGGATATAATCATTGATCACGCGAGTGAGGAGTCAATATCAGAGATGGAAGATGAGGAGTCAGAGAGGTGCAGGCCTTGAAAGATGATGCAGGGCAGACAGGGCTTGTATACACAAACAGAAGTTGAATACAGTGTGTTTACAGTTTCACATGCACTAGTCTTACATATTTGCCACATATCATCTCACAAAGGCGTATCACAGTTGATGTTTTCAGAACAAATTTTTTCTCTTCAATTTCTAGTCTGTAATCTGATGTGAAATAAAAAGCAGCTTAAAAACAAGCGTCGAGCTTTTTCTCTCCTCCAAGAGGACAAAACAGAGACGGAAGAAGTGCAGGCAGCAGTAACCAGACACACGGACCAGCACACAGTAGCAGAAGCATCACTTCATCAGTGAGATTTGATACGAGTGGGGAGTGGAGTCAGTGATGTCATGCTGCTGTATGCTGCTGGTTTTTGGTGTAACAGAACAGGGAGCAGGATGAAAGAACATTAAGTGCACAAATGGGTGTCAGTGCAGCTCATGGGCTCAGGAGGATACGCAGTGTTTCTTGCCCTCTGTCTTTCTCCTGCTTTGTGATCATTGTCAGGAACAACATCAGCTGCATCAGTGTGTTACGTAACAAAGGTTTTTTTCTGTCGGGATACAAGGTCCCTTTTGGCTGTTCAGACACATGGCACGTAGCCCTTTGTGATGACACCCAGAAATGACTAGAATGGACAGCTCGTGACCTCAAAGAACCCACCGCAGGACTGATGAATAGACAGACAAAAACAAACAAAAAAAAAAAAAACAGGCAGAGGGGTGTAGAGACAGATGAGGAGAGGACAGAAGCAGCCAGACTGAAAGATAAAGTGATAGAAAAATTGGACAAAAAAGCTGAAGTTGTGCAGACAGTCTTGGTCCTGATTTGTCAGTTTTGATCAAATTTTGTTTTGCTGGAGTCTGAGTCGCGCCGATCTGGGAGTCATCTGATCATTTATGCAATTTGTTTTTCTGTCACAGCTTCTTTTTTTTTTTTTGTGCAAAGCATCTCCAGCATCAGCACTTTGCAGAGCGTCAGCATCCTCAACACTACAAAACAATGTCTCTTTGCAAAAAATCATTTTCAAGCATTTCCGCCCACCCAGATGAGTGATGCAATGTTCTTTTGGAAACTCATGGAAAACTGGAAAATGTCAAACAGTGTCATATGCAAACCAAGAGGAGCTTCAGAATTGTTTTACATGTTTAATATACTTCCACTGCCTATGTCTGGTTTCTCTTAAATATTTCATTTTATGCTAAAATACCATTTTCATTTCATTTTTTGCTAAAATGCCAAAATTGATATAAATCAGAGCCATAACATCTCTTAAACCACAACTAAAGATGACTTTTTATAATCACGTTATCTTTAAGTTAATTTGAATACTGCAGTGATTACAACTTTTCTTAAACCTTTGTGAACCCTTAAATTCCTGCATTAATATAACCCCAAACACATTCATATTTAGTCCTAAAATCATCATAGATTTTCAGAGCCTAAAGAGAATCATGTCCAAGATTTCTTGTTTGTTCTGAGCAAAAGTCAAAAACACAAAGATATTTAGCTGCCGATGATGTAAAACCTCATATTTAAAAAGTGCAATCTTAAGATTTTACCTAGCTAAAATAAGACCACTTCTGCTCCCAGTCCTACATAGAACTATTAAACACAAGGTGCAATGCATTTTTAATTATGTTAGTAAAGTATGTTAGTTTTCATCTACATCTGCTGGCACAATACCGGCTGTCACGGCCACCATGATCTGCATCTTTATGCACCTGAGGTCAACATGCTTACATTTCATACAGTGAGCTGGGACTTTCACTCATTTGTGACTTGCTGCAAACACTGCAGCAGGAGCTTTAAAGAAGATTTGATTGAGTTCAACGTTAAACCTAATACTGAAGCTTACGTTGCTGGTTTATGAGCGGTGCTTAAAATGAACAACTTGGCTATAATCTGGCAATGTTGAGCAAATTATTTGTAACTAACTAAACCATCTTGAGATGGCTTTTCCTCTAAATGTTGAATTCAGTTTACAGCCATAAAAATCATAATAAGGCTTACATTTATTTACATTTAACAAGCTGTGTCTCAGATTACATAACCAGCCCATTAGAGAGTGTGTTCATTCTGTTCACGGGGAACCCAAAACATTTTGAACACTCCCCCAAGGAGTTGATGCTAGATAAACCTTGTCCTGAAATGACTGAGAGGATAAAGCGAGCTTTTGGTTAAACATCAGTCTTGTGTGTGTGTGTGTGTGTGTGTGTGTGTGTGTGTGTGTGTGTGTGTGTGTGTGTGTGTGTGTGTGTGTGTGTGTGTGTGTGTGTGGCAAGGGTCAGCTCTGACAACTGTATGAGTGTGTCTTTGTGCCCCAATCCCACGGTGCTGGCACCGTCTCAGAGCAGAGAAAACAAGGGCATGTCTTATTGCCTTATTTATTTATATACCCCCCCCCCCCTCGGTCCTTCCCATCAGCAGCCTTGGAGCTTTTATCAGCTTCCGTCTGAAGCAGATCTGTGAAGAGGCCCCGCTCTCATGTTTGTCCGGAGCTGACGGAGCTCCTCCTGCTCCCAATCAGTATTTTATGAGTTTTTCCACTTGGTTCAGTAAATACAGATGGGAGGGAGAGGAGACAAAAAGTTGCATTGCATGTTGTAAAGGTGTTCAGCACAAAACACACACACAGAAACGCAAAACTAAGACAAGTAATAACAGCATCTTTGAGTCTGTGTCAAAACCTGAAATCACATTTTAATTAGCCTTAAGCAGTAACATCTCAAAAATAAGCACTGCACCACTTGGCAGAAAGTACAGAACATGCCTGTCCCTCCTTGCCTCTTGGTACAGATTCCCAGGCTAGATTGCTAATCTTCTCGGCAGGGCACACCAACAGAAGTATTTTAAGGGCTCGATCTGTTTGGATATCACGGAGCGAGCATCGCACGATCCACACAGTTGTGCTAAGCTAAGCAGATTATCTCTGCAGCCTTGTAGACTTAAACACAGACTGTAAAACAGCACTGCTGCAGTGACAAAGTGATCAGCTGGAGTCAGGTCAGTGTAGTTTGACTGCAGGTTAATGGCGACAGCGGGAGAAGAAGTGGTAAAATAATGGTGCTTTTCAGTGCAGATGTTCAGCCAATGTGGGCTCAGTTTATCAATACAGAAAACGCAGCAAGCTCTCAATGTTATTCTAGAAAAAGCTAAAAGAGATGCTGGAAGTTATTTTAGGATAACAGCATTGCTGAATGGTAACGTGACATGCTAATGCTCACCGCATCTAAAGCTTTTAATGGTTTGGGAGCCAGTTTTATTGCAGTGTTTGCAGCGGAAATCTGAGCACAGTTCATCCTCCAGGAATCATTAATGTCTATACAAAATATCATTACAGTTCATCCATTAGTGAATGCAACAATCATCAAAACATTTGTAATGACAATACATCTCTTGACTGAGACCATGTTTTTAGCCTGAACCTAAAATGTGAATCGTTGGAAATCATCCTGGTTATTCCATCACATTGTCGCTTTTACAGGTTTCACAAATGCAAAGCAGCTGGAAAATTTTCTTAACCAACAAAGCGAACTGTAATCCTGCTAGCCATTATTGCACCTGTGGCACAGTTAGAAACAATCAACTGTTACACAACCAGTTAGCTAATGAGCTGCTCTGCTATACTTCCTGTCTGCAGGTGTTCACCTCCCAACCCACCGCCCACCACGGCCCTCACCTGTGTGTTGCGGTGCTTCCCTTGTGAGCCGACCTGGGCTGGCAGTCCCTTCTTGCACCGCCCGCCAACACCGCCCATGGTCAGAATGACGCGCTCCAAGACTTTTCAGGCATATCTGCCGAGCTGCCATCGAACTTACAGCTGCATCCACTGCCGAGCTCACCTGGCCAACCATGACGAGCTCATCTCAAAGGTAACCGGGGTCGAGGGGGGGGGGGGGTAAACTGCACTTTAGTGATCTGAACACCATGACAGCAAATCTATTAGTTAAGATTAAATTAAAAAACACTCTGACAGATTAACATGTTTTACTTGTTTTTCTGTCTTGTCAAGGGTGATAAATGGCTTAAATGCTTAGCAGCGTTTAAGGTACCGGTACTTATTTCATGAGATGTGCAAATTTTATAAAGTATTAAAGATTTGCTGATGGTACAAATATTTTTTGTTCAGGTACAAATTATAACACAAGTGATTAATACTGAATTGATAAATACTGAAAGGAGTAAAGGACATACATTTTTAGGGATGATGATAGATGGAAAAAAAAATCAGTAAAAAAATCATAAATCACTCCCCATATTTTACTCTTTATTAGTTCTTCCATGTTTCATTTACTGTGCAAAGATACAGGGTAATAATTACACAAGTATAATACATCTTGTGCTCTTTCTGCAAAGGAAAGCAATGTGGATCATAATGGGGCAGGATATTAGGATCACGCAAGCTTATTATCCTCACAGTCCAGACTCATTAGCTTAAGAGATACTATGAAATTTCAGACAGCACCAGTCCTATTCAAAGCCTAAACCAACCGCCTGCTAGGGAACACTCGGAAATCCTTCACTGCAAGGGAGGGGGTCATGACTTAAGGGGACATTTATTTATAGAGCACTTCAGGTACGAACAAGAAGGAAAACCTTTTGTATTGCAATTTTTGGGGTTAATTTGTTGCAAGGGGGCACTCAGGGCATGCCCCAATCGAAGTGTTTTTATATATATATATATATATATATATATATATATATATATATATATATATATATATATATATATATATATATATATATATATATATATATATATCAATGTGTGTGTGTATACAGCTAAACACTGATTCTCCTTGTTAAGCGTACCAGTAAAAATCAGTAAAAACTTCATGTAGTTCTACATTAGTCCAGCCCATGTTGAGCCATTAGTCCTCTTATTCTAGATATACTTTAGGCTGATTTGGTTATTGCATTAATGTGGTTGTTAAGCTTTGCTCAAAGTCCAAAATGACAATAAGAGGTCTGGCTTAATTTTTTTATTTAACTTTGCTACCACAAGCTGGAAACTCATGTTTGTCTCCAAGCAGAATTATTTAGGTTTTATTTTTATTTAGCTGAAGAAAATTCAGGAACATCCATGTACTGCATTAACTGAGGCATGAAGTTAAGCTTTGTATCAGACCTGAGTCCCCTGGTGAAGCAGTAATATAGAGCTGAATGTCATCAGCATAATCATGGTACAATATTTTTTCCCCCATGATTCGATCTAGTGAGCCTGTAGATGATAAACAATGCTGGACCCAACATGGAACCTTGGGGAACTCCACATGTCATCTTTGTTTGAGAAGATCTACAAACTGAAACAAAATCGTCCCTAACTTTCAAGTGCGATTTAAGCCAGTTGACCAAAAAGGATGCTACTGTGTCAAAAGCAACATTTAGGTCTAACAGAATCCAAACCAGCTGCTGCTGTATATACTTAGATGGACACCAGTCAAACCTCTGATAGTTTCAATGCTGTGGTGAGGTTAAAATCCTGACTGAAAGTCAGATTTTTCCAATATTTTGTTTTGAAATGGAAGATTTTAATCAGGGATGTAGTTGTTAATTATTGACTTGTCCAGAATTATTGACCTAAATCAGGCATACTGAACATAGAAATGCAAATAATAGTGACCATAAACGCTCAAGTTATGTATAAAAAACATTACAAAGTCATTTTGAATAAGAAATTTGTGTTTATAACATGGTCTGATGGGGTAGATTCTTGCTCCACCTATTTAAAACAGTTTCCTCTCATCTTGCAGTCGTTCCAAGGCAGCCAAGGCAGAGCCTACCTGTTCAACTCAGTGTGAGTATTAATCTAATATCTCATCTCACCATGTTTGCTTCCCATATGTTTGCAAAAAGCCTTCCAGGAAAAGCCATCTTGCATGCTGAACATAAGGCAGGAGGCAGGTGATGTGCCATGCTCAGGTTAATAAAACATGTTGTCCCACATGAGCTCTTTATGAAGCCCCAGTGTAGGCAAATCCAGGCTGTGGCTCAGAGCACTGCCATTATCTGCTGGATTGAGTGTGATATTAAGCTTTCTGAATCCATGCTGCACTGCCTGGAGCCTGATCAGTATGGCCCTGTGTGAGTGGGCTCTGGTTTGGCAGTAACTCCCCTCTGCACAACCATATTTTTAAAAGTTTTTTTTCTGTCTCGTCTCTGCTTGTGCCTCCCTCCCCGTTGCTCACAGGGTGAACGTTGGGTGTGGCCCTGCAGAAGAGAGAGTTTTGCTGACAGGCCTGCATGCTGTGGCCGATATCTACTGTGAGAACTGCAAGACGACTTTGGGCTGGAAATATGTAAGTGTACTTGGCTGATTAAATGCCCAGCATCCACAAACTGCTTCCAAATTTAGAGGTGGACAAACTGGGAGGTTGTTATTATAGCATACCCTCATTTTATTTGTCCTCTGATTATGTTTAGAGCGCTCTTCTCCCAGGGTCACTGCAGTTGTTCAGATTTAGACTGCGGTAATTATAAGTTGTCTCAACAGATGGAGAGAGAGAGAGAGGGCTTAATTTATCTAAAAGACTTCTGGTGAGGTTTTGTTGATTCAGCAGTGGGGGTTTCATCTCTTTTATAACTCAAGTACAGATTTTCTGATCCTGAAAGTAGACTATTATGTGATGTTCATGCAAATTAAGCTTAATGTAAAGTGTACTCAATGTACAATTATATGCTTTCTTTAGTAGCATAAATAATATATTTATAATACATGTGCCTGATATGGTTAACAAT
>NC_136627.1:18643786-18668786 GCF_933228915.1 Telmatherina bonti | reverse complement strand
CTTCTTATTGTGCTGGATGTGTTATTTTCTAATGAAAATGTGTCATTGTCCAATGAGAGAATCAATTACAGCCGTCTCCATCCCACGCAAGCGCAACATTAATGCATGCACTATAGAAAACCAGTTTTTTTACTAGTTTTGTGCTATGTCCTCAACACATGTTTGTGAAAAGAACATTGTGTGTTGCAGTGAAACCTTGTGCTGTAAAATAACATCTAAACAGATTGATTTCACTCCATTTGAGCTGGGAGATGGATTTGGATTTGCACAAAAGTACAGATGAAATATGATCCTGGTTTAGAAAAGTAAAATTAGTTGCTCTGTTTCTCACACACGCAGTTTTCTGCCAGCATTGCTCTAAAAGTCGCCCTACGTACGGCGAACCCTCTCCAGTTCCAACCGTCGCTAAACAGTTAATTCTCTCCAGTAACTCGAAGCGGCTGACCGCTCAGTCGGGGCTGGAGCATTAAACCCAGCACAACCAAAGAATCCACTGGTCACAAGAAAATTGACCAAACAAAAGATTTAATTTTGCTTGGGCAAAACAAGAGGGTGTGAATAGCTGAAAGCCAGGTTTGTGGATAGCCTTTCTCTGTGATATATAATGCTTTATGATTTTGTAAACAAAAGATCTTAATATATAAATATATTCTATTTACTGTATTCATTATGAGGATTACCATTTATGTCAACCTCTGTTAACAGACTGTAAATAGTGTTAATGTACTGTGTTTTATCTATGATCCATATGATGATGGTTGAAAATGATTTAGGTCATGTCATGCTTTCTCTCTGGTACCCCACATTGGCTGTACAATACTACTTTTTTACGGAAATGTTTCAATTTTAATGTCTTTTTGTAAAGGAGGATGCTGATGTTGACTATATATCATTGGATCTTCATCTAATAAAATGCACCTTAATATCAGTATGGAATATTTTATTTATTCTAATGCAGCTTTACATTCTTAAACTTTACTTCATGAAGACTGAAGGAGTATTCCAGTTACTGAACATCTGTCTCCAGTATAATTGGATTGGATATGTTATATATTATTATTGTATTATTGATGTCATTCGAACTTCACTTTTGTCCCCAGGGTGACCTTCTGGACTAAAAAATAAAAAACTGCAATTTCTTAAATGACCATTTGAGACTAGCAGCAAAAGTGGACTCAGTACCCATGTACTCCAAATCCTTGAATCAACACACACACACATCATTTAGACATGACCAGTTGTAGGTAGTAGTCAGTAAGTAATAAGTCAATGTTTATTTTCATAGCACCTTTCAAAATAAAAATCACAAAGTGCTTTACAATAAAACACAAAAAACTTTAAAACAACATAAAACATTAAGACATTTAGCTGCTTTTTAAAAGAGATCACTGACATCTGATCTCAGGCTGAGAGGAAGGGATTTCCACAAAGAAGGGCCGCTGCTGCTGCAAAGGCTCTGTCACCTTTTGTTTTAAGTTGCATATGTCTGATTTGTTCAGAAAAAGTTGCAGGGTTTGGAGTTTTAATGGGTAGAAAGCTAGTGGAAATGATCGTGCCGTGTCCACTTCAGGGCAAGCCACTCAGATTGATGTATATTTTACATTTCAACATGATTATTTTTTTAATCACTGTCATAGATAATATAAATCCTGAAGAGCTGTGTACAACACATAAACAAAATCAGCTATTCAGCATTTTTATCCAATTTAAACTCTCAATGGTCACTTCATGAATTCCTCCTGCTCATTTGCTTGTTGACACAAATATCCAAGCAGTGAAACACATGGCAGCAACTGAAAGCATTTAGGCATGCAAGCGAGTGTCAGAATGAGGAAGAAAGGGTGAATTAAGTGATGGGAATGGTTGTTGGTGGTCTGAGCTGTTCTGAGCTGATCTACCAGGATTTCCATAAACAACAATCTCTGTAGTTTATTGAAAATCTGATGAATCTCAACTTAAGCTGTGGTATTCAGATGGTAGGGTCAGGATTTGGTGTAAACAACATGCATGGATCCGTCCCGCCTTGTATCAACAGTTCAGGCTGCTGCTGCTGGTGTAATGGTTTCAGGTAATGTTTTCTTGCCTCACATTGGGCTCCTTAGAGCCAGCTTGCATTGCTTAAACACCACAGTTTACCTGAGTGTTGCTGCCGACTTTGCTTACTCCTTTATGATCACAGTGTAGCATCTTCTGATGGCTACTTCCTGCCTGTCAATGTACCATGTCACACAACTCAAATCATCTCAAACATGACAATGACTTCAGCAATGATCACTGTTGATTATTGATTGTTTTTTTCATCATTTGCTCTTGAAAATCTGATGTAAATAACATTTATTTACTTACAATCACCAGATCTCAATCCAATAGAGCACCTTTCTTTTGAGAATGGAACAGGAAGCTCTAATCATAGATGCGTAACCGTTTAAATCTACAACAAATGCATGTTGCTATCATGTTGATGCGTACCTAAATCTCTGAGACAAACTATTCCTTCTCTATGATTGGCTAAAAATAAAAAGTTAATGTTTGTTCCATCCAGAAGTCCCACACTTTCATGCTATAACAGCTGAATGCCTTCACACACACACACATGCAACCAGATCAGGTAAATGTCATCCTGATTCTGCAGTTATGGATGTGTGTGAGATTATCTAAAGTCAGCCAACATTCCCCACCAGAAGCTACCGAAACACTAAGCTATAAAGCACAGTGTGTTTAACGCAGGACTGGTCAGCTATATATTGTCAGCTCTGAGTGTAACTTTGTGAGAGGAATATGACTGTTGTCTTATTTAAATGGCTTCCACACACTGATGACTGCCTGGTTAAAACACTCCAGTTATGACATAATGTTGGGGAAAATGACTCATTTACAACCATTATGAGGTGAATGTGTTTGTCAATAGGCCCCATATCATCAGATGATGTGGGACACAAAGCCTGTGGTGATGACAACAATCTGTCCCTATGGTAACAGGTGTATCGTCTGTTGCTATTAAGAGAAAGGAAAAACAGAAGCAGCAGCGGCTTGGCTCACCTCTATCCGTGTCCGTGATTTAACACTGAAATATCATGAGGGCCGATGTTCATGATGATTTTGAAGATGAGTGTGTGCGGAGGAGGGTTGAGTGTGTGCGTTGTGGAAGAGTTACACCTGTTAGTCATGTATTAATCAAGCTTGTCGTCATGCACTTTTTCTCCTTTTTCTGCCTCCTCCCATCGTCACCTCTTAGTTTTCCCTTGCTCTCAAATCTTGCTTTTTATTCTCCATCATGTGCTTGTTTACCTTCCTCCCCTCCCGCCTACCTCTGTCTCTTCCTCTAGTGTTGTTTCCAGTAAGCCTCATGGGCTGGTTTCTCTCTGTCCAACTTGGCTAACCCACTCCAAATCCTACTGCAGCAGATGGTGCTGTGTTTGCATTGGGCCATGTCTCCTAGCAACCCCATCTCCCTTCTTCTCCTTCCTAAGTCAAAGCAGCGGAGGAGTCAGTGTCATGCACTGTCTGGGTCTGCAGCCCATCCCTCCTCTGTCTCTCTGATTGACCCGACTGCATTTCAGTGTTGATGTCTATTTTCACGTCTGTCTCCCTCTGATGCTAAAGTAGGCCAACAGCTGACTGCCTGGATTACTGTACATGTGTAATGATTACATTTGAGGCACAAAAACAACCAATAGAACTACTCCTTCCCCGCAGACAAAATGAATTTTGTAACCCTATGAGACCTAGATTTTACAGATGTTAGCATATGTTGTGATAAAGGAGGATGGGAAAAATGGATCACATCCAGGTCATGAAGACAAATTTACCCATATTTGTGGTTGCTAACATGTATATATATATATATATATATATATATATATGTATACTATATCCTTTATTATCCCATGACCTAATACTTTAAAAGCTCAGCACTATCCTGTGAGCCAGCCTCACTATTCAGTCTGGCAGGCTGCAGCACTTAGTGTGCTCTGTCCAGACAAACACACGCTGCACTTTACAGACACAGGAGCACAAATAAGGGGTTGCATTTTAATCTTTTTTTTTTTTTTTTTTTTTTTAACTTTTATTAATTATTGTGTTTTTATATTGATTCATACCTCTAAACTCACACACAGCTTGTTCTACAAACAAATGTGGGCTGTGATTACAATCCTATCAACCATTTCATCTGTTTGGTGTCTCTTTTTACATAAATATATTATTTGGACTTCTGGGTTAAAGAGAAAGGGATTTGTAGAATTCATGGCTTCGTCAAACTGTCAAAGCTTTGTGCCATACAAAGTTCAGATTCATCTTTCATTCATGTTTCTCTTTTCTTTCCCTGAGATGACATAATGCAACAAAAGCTGATCATGATGGTGACTCCAGGTTGTTAAATACAAACACTGCATAACTTCTCATTAATTAGTCATTATCAGTGTTACAAAACTGAAAAAAATGTCACTTTAAAGTTCGCCTGAACTTTCCATCATTACCGATGACATCATTGTTTCACATTTTCAGAAAAATGTCTTAAATGTATGTTATGAATTTGCATTGACAGTGGATGTGTTTGTTTGTTTGTTTGTTTGTTGTTTTGTTTTTATACTTTTGTTTTTTCAAGATTATTGTGGCATAATTTAGTCCTCACAAACACTGGTGTGTTGGCGTACCCACACAGAAGCCTCTAAAGTCCCCAATGGCTCACAAAATAATCATCCATCATGCAGAGAGAGCATATTTCACAAACACGCACACACAAAAAAAAAACCTCCACAAACCATTACTTGGTATTGCTGAGGGAAAACAAACAAAACAAACAGCAGCTACAGGCCATGTTATAAAGTCTAGCGCCCTGATTAATGGCTTTCATTTCTTTTTCCAGCTGTATCACACAGACAGCAAAAAAAAGCTTTATCGTTATCCCTGAGGTTTCTTAATAGCAACACTTAAGAAGAAAACTAATGCTCCTAATCATTTTAAATATGCTTTTTATGTTTACTTTTACAAACACAACACATGTAACATCATATTAAAAAAACAAAAAGTTCTGTTAGATGCGGCAAGAGACATTTGTAATCATAAAAAGCCGCGTAGCATCTTTGTGTCTCTTTCCTGGTTTTAAAGGAGTCTGTTTGCTGAGAACAGCAAATTGCCACCTGTTTATTGTTTACTCTGTCAGAAGTGCCCACAGGCCTCAGCAGGGAGGGAAAGGCTTTTTCCCCTCATTCTGTGACCTCATATCTGTGTCAGGCATTCAAGAGCAGGCCTGGGCTATAGAGTACAATGAGCGAGGCCGGCACAAAACATTGCGTTCAAAGGCCTTCAGTGAGGCTGGCCTGTGTGATGACACTTGCTGTTCAGAGGGCTGGTTGTCTTGTTCAGATAAAACTGCAAACAACAAGAGCATTCAGGCCATTTTTTTACAGTATGGTTGATCCTTTCAGGTGTTCTTTACAACCTCATTGTTTTTGGCAGAATTTTACCATTAAAATTTCAACTTTTTTTCTGTTGTGTTTTTTCTGTTGCATTATATCTATAATGCTTCCCTTGGTGAAGTAAATTTGCCCAGCAGAATACAGCATCCAGAAAATTCATTTTGCCTGCTTAAATGCTGGACAAGACAAAAAAAAGAAAAAAAGGTAATTTTAAAGTGAAAAAGATGTTTTCAAAATAAAAGCATGCGTCCAGCTCTGCAGCGTGCAGCACTTTCTGAGTGGAGGCAGACAGGAATTGTAAAGTTCTCGCTCATACTGGTTGAATATGTGTAAAAATAACGCACAGTTGTTTGTGACAAAAAAAAAGACAAGAAAAGAAAAAACAAGATGAAGCAAGGAGATGCCTGGTCTCTGGAGAAAGTGTGACGTGGAAACTTGAACAGTTTATGCTTTTTGGAAAATAACATCTCACTGGGACGCATCACAGAGAAAAACACAAACACCTGCTATGCACTCCATCATGTTTGATCAGTCTACTCCGTCAAGGGGAAGGGGGGCACATTTCACACATGGGCTACAGAAACAGAAGCTTCAAAACTTGTACTGACTAATTTTCTTTTATCCATGTGGAGAAGCAGCTTATGTAATGATGTATGTGAGCAATGGCAACTCACCTTCACCTTTCCACGTGACACACAGTTGGTCACTCAGAAAGAGTAGGATGAGTGGAGGATGGTGTTAGTCAGCTGGCTCTCATCTAACAGACCACGAGATTGAGATCCAGTTAATGAAATGTTTTGCAATTCGGAGTTTGAATTGGTTCAGATTTCAAGAAATAAACATGATTAGGTTCAGATGTTATCTTGTTTTTGGGTTTTTTTCTAACCCTGAGCTTAAACACTGTCATTTTTTTAATAGTGGACAAAAGTTGGTATTATGAAATATTTGAGAGGAAAATTTGTCAGAAGGACCAATTCAGAGAAAACTGCCTTGTCGTTTATGTCCACTGATGTCATAAAATAACTTTCAAACAGTATCAAACTCTGAATAAATCTTCTTTAATCTAACACTTATCGAACAAACATACAAGCTCTCAGTCTCTTGCACTGCACTGTGTGCTGTATGCTGAAACGAGTGAAATTAATTTAAATACAGAGACTTCTTCTATCTGATACGACTCAGCAGTACTACAGCGGTATAATAAGCTGTTTCATAAGGATTTAAGTCAATCTTGTTTCTCCTCTGAGCAGTGTGTAGGAATGCAAACAAAACCAGAGGGTAAGATATGAAGCACTTTGGCCTTGAACCCAGCTCAGAGCATCTTTTGCCCTCTAATCTGTCAGACCCAGTGATGTTGTGCTACTACGATCAAACTATCACACATACAAGAGTCTCAAATGAAGCATTTTCCCAGAAGTTAGTTGTTTGCTTAAAAAATAATTTTATATTTTTAGATAGCAGGCCGAGTCTGGTGTTACAGGAAGTGATTGTGTTACTGTCACTTTGTTGTGACAGTCTCTGAGGGTCAGCAGGACTGCTGGGAAAAACCGGGCCTGCTGACAAATGCAGCACTGGTTCTCCTCACCGTGGAAAGAAATCATATGATGAAATGTGGTCAGTTTAATCATTACAAACAGCAAGAAAAAAAAAATCTGTTTTTCAACCCCTTTAAGGATCTATATTTCCATATTCACTTTGTTATAATTCAAGTCAGTCAAGTTAGTTAAAATCTAGATTTTTTTATAAAAAGTTGAGTTAGAGGATTTCATCCAGAGATCTTTTATTCTCTCCTCCTATAAGCTGCTGTCAGTAAATTTCCTCTGTTATAACTTTGTTATGTACCAGTCAGCGTACCTGCTGTTTAACAACTGTACTGTATGCGAGAGGCCAGTTTGTCCCCGTTGGTTCCTCAGGCAGACACAGATTCTGCTGCCGCTGCTGCTGCCAGGAGACCTGCTGTAAGGCAGCCTGGCTCTGGACTGCAGAGGCTATAAATAGCTCAGACTGTCTTTCTCACAGGCAACACCCACCACACTACACATCTGATAGAACAGCAGCATAGAGGAAAACATCACAGCATCATGGCACACTGCCACATTTTAAACAGTGCAGGGGTGCGTGCCCACTGCAGATTTAGTCATACAGACTCATTGAGAGAACAAGAATAGATGGAAGAGCTAAAATCTGTCTGCATAGTCAGATGAAGACAATTATTTGAAGAATTATATGAGGTTACATTGTCATTTTTGGTGCCATGAATCAGCAATGACTGTTTCAGCTGTGGTTTCACTAACATCTAAAGCATGGCAGGATTTCTTTTTGGAAGTGAAACCGAGCAACAGTTAAGAGATTATATATAAAAGAACTAAATAACTACATAATAATAAAGTAACTTATTATTATTATTATTATTATTATCCAGCTAAAGGAAGACTGTATAGTGTCATTAAAATGACAAAATATGATTTGTTATATTCAACTTACATATTAAAATACAATCTATAAGCAGAAAAATATAAATGTAAAGTCGGAGGTAAAGAATATAAACCAGCATTGTGGACACACTTTCCTATTGGATTGGCGCATCCAAACTTTTGACTTCTACTGTACTTGCTATTTGACTTTGTGTTCAGATACTTGCTTGTATGCTTGTTATTGGGGGGGGATTTACAAGGGGGTTTAATAGCGAGCTCAAGATGCATAGAGTTGTTGGATTCAGAAGACGTAAACTCAAATTTTGTGAGGCAGCCATGATAGCCTGACAAGATACTTGTTTTTAATCAGGTATGGATGTTTATTATGGCTCCCTCATAAAGTATTGTCACAAGTTCACCAGCTACAATATGTGAGTATATGTGCAAGCTGGGGAAGAGTAGGGAGTTTGGTCAGATGTAAGGTCACAGAAACGCCCTGTAATCTTTACTGCTGTGGACTCTGAGACACAGTGTGTTTGGTATGTGGGTCATATGCCATCTATCATACCACTGCTGCAATTTCAACATTAATCAATAATAACCTCTTCTACTGTCACTGTGTTTATCATTTTATTTATAATCTTTAAATTAAATTGAGCAACCAGTCATCTCAGCTTCTAATGTGCTACTTAGTTGAATCCTCCTGTAACAAGTAGTACAGAAATAAGCGTGTGAACAGTAATGCTCACAATGGACCGGTTGTTATTACAAATATGTAGTTAAAGCTGCATTACTGAACTTCAATCCTTTTATAATGAACTTTGGAGGGTTTTTGCAATTTAGCACCCTATTATGAATGCATATTTGGTGTTAGTCTTTCATCCTGAAGTTCTCTCAAGTCGTCTCTTGCCCTGGCACTTTTTCCCCTCACATCCTCTGAGAATGTCCTCTCAGATTTCTTGCATGAATCACCCAGTAAGCAGGTCAAAACCAGCAATTGTGTTGTATCCAGTTGCTGGTGAGTTGATGCGATGCCGTAAATGGAAATATAGCTCCAGGCTGGGAAAACAGTTGCTAAGTGGGGTTTTTCAACCTTTAGATGCTGCAGGGCAACAACAGCTTAATGAATGCTAGTGTAGTGTTAAAATGAGTCAGGAGCACAGTGTTAAAGTCAGAAACTTATCTCGTGTTGCTTTAAAAAGTAGTATATTCTAATGAAATCATGTAAATAACAATGTTCTATAGTTGGTCCATTACGTTGTGTAAACCATGGAACTAATAATTATACAAGCAAACCTCAGAGCTGGCATGAAGCTCATCTCCTGAACAGATAACTTAAATCTTCATTAAACATGTTTACTCTTTCTGTGGACAAACAGCTATCTCTGATTCATTGTGAGGAGGTGAATCCTCACAAGTTTTCTCCTAATCTTGATCTCAGCAACAACTACAAAAAAATACCAATAAACACTTTATTGAAAACTCTGTTTTCCTTGTTTTGTTTACATTTATGTTTTTGCATGACATTTGTCCTGAGCTGAATTTGTTGGGTTAGCGGGTCCTGGATGAGTTGGGAGTTGTTTGAAATGTACACCACTTGTTCAGCTGATTCATTTAAATCTAGAGATCTTTTAAAATCTCTTTCTGCTCTAATAAGTATTCACTTTTCACTCCCTCTCTTTCCCCCATAGGTCTTTGAGGTTACATGTAATGACCTTGAAAGCCCAGCAAATGTCTGTTTGTCTAGATTTATTAAATGATTCATATTTTAGCCTGAACACAGACTTCACTTCAAGATTTCCTGCATTCTTCTTACGTGACTGATCCTCATGTTTCCTTACGTAGCCTTTTTGCAGCAAAAGTTCCTCAGCTTGTTGTTTCTCAACAGTCTTAACTAATAGCAAGCAGGATCTACCAAACAACAAAACATTACTGCCGTTTTGGGCTGGAGCCCTGCAGGTTTTCCGTCCAGGCAGACAGTAAAATAAAGAGGCACCCCTGGTTTGAAAAGCTTGCAACAGCTGCGTCTTGTGAACTACAGTATAGTAGCACACCTGTGCATTTTAAAAGTCACAGGCATTCAAGGAATGTGTCATTAACTAATAACTCGCTCAACAATTTGCTACTCTAACCTGCTGCTCACGTTTGAAGTCACAGTGATGTTAAAATTGCTTCCAGGTAGGAAAATAAGCAGAAATTCAGTCAGCTGTTGAGGATAACTCATTGACCATTAAGATGGGAGTTTATGGCTTCAGATGAGGAAACAACTCCCCTCAGAGGATGCGTTTGAACCCACTGTAGCCTAGATTAGGGATTCTGGTAATCTCTGCGCTGCTGTGGTTTTAGATTACACTCATTCATTTACTTGTAAATCCTTCAATGCCTTTAGTATCACTGTGTGGGGGAGGTTAGGGGTTGGTGTGGGCGGTGGTTTACAGATGAGTGACAGAAAATAGAAAAATCCCAAGGTTGACAGTGATGGAAGCCCTTTCCTCTCTGAGAGGATGATCTCTTTTCAAATCAATACATATGAGAATAATGGCTAATCTTTTCCCGACCTCGTGGACAAAAACCCATTAGACTAGATATTAATACAAAACTCCCTGAAAACTTCAGAAAACACAAGATTCAACATGCAACCTGTTTAGCTGCTCATCTTTTTGTGTTTTTTTTTATGCCATATTCCCACTTCATATCCTCTTCAAACAAATACTCATCTTCTGGAAATAGTTATTTTCTCACCTTTATCACCACCTGCAGGAAAAGATTTTATTACAGTAATGACTGATGCAATTAATCAGTGACTGATATAAAAAAAAAAAAAAAATCACCTCTTTCCAGGAATAATCTTCAGAGTAAAAACAGCAGCTGAAATAGCAGAAATGTAACACCACTCAGTTTACTGATCCGCAAATAGCTTCCCACTTCCACGACTGCCCGACGTCGCCAGCGCCGTCAATACGCACAGAAAACAACACAAACCACAGTCACGCTTCAGTCTGTATTAATGAGTTGAAATATTTATTTCAAAAACTGGAAAAATAAAAACAAACCCACCAACATAGTTTTAGTATATCATACAAAGACATATTTCAATGTTGCTATGTGAGTATTTGTTTCTACAGTGTGAGGCAGTTTGAAAGGCTGGCTGAGCTGGTAAAACTACAGACACAAACCCAAAAGAGACAAAGAAAGGTTAATAAGGATTTTTTTTTTTTTTTTTTAAAGGGAAAAAAAGGAAACCAAACATCATTCAAGGTGCGTTCGATTCATCATTCAAGACACTTAACATACCACTGAAAGTAGATGCTCACTTATATAGTATTTTTTGTTTAATATTACAATCTCTAATGAAATTATCAGTTTGTCCAAGTGTGGAGGAAGAGTGATAACAGTGGAAACTGTTGTCAAATACAAATACCTGGAGTTAACAGTATGGCATGTCCGTTCTAAAAACCTGGTAGAAGCAGCAGAATGATGATGTGAAATGGAAAAAAAAATTAAACCGTCTTGCTCCAAAGTCCATTTCTTCTTTTCTTTTTGGAAGAAATATTGAATAAACTAAGTGAACAGCATCAGTTAAAAACCCAACATCACAACTTTTTAGATACACGACTGAAGCGGAGCATCAAAACCGAGTATGTTAAGACACAAAATCATGATCGGCATTGTAAAAACAGGAAAAAGGTGAATGGTGTTGGCTTGAAAACAAACGGCTGCTCATCTCACGGCTTCCACAAAAAAGGCATGAGCGGCACACAGGGTCCACCGGAAGCAAGCTCAAAAGTCATTTAAAGTTGGTCTCAGCAGGATTTTTCAGTTAAATAACCTCCTCAGGAAGAAATGACTACTTTGATGATGGATCATGTGCACCCTTTTTGTATCGTGAAAACTCAATCAGTGTTTACTTTAAAAGATGCAGACACCAATGTGAGATTAAAAAGAAAGTAAAACATTACTTCCAACAGTAGAAGGCCATCTTTTTTTTTTACACACAGCTACCTGGTCTTAGGGAAACTACTGAGAACACTGCAGTCTGAGTATGGCATACCAAAATACTAAGATCAGCCGATAAACAGAGTAAATCCTGTTCGATTCTTCAATAAAGGTTTGTTCAGTGGAAGTGCCTTCAATGCTCAGTATGATTAAAAAAATTAGTGAACTAAAACAGAACAAGGTATTCGTTTGCTTCTTGTGCAGATGTTATGTGTCGTCCTCACCGTGAGCGGCGAGATCTCCAGAAACGTACAGCGGATCACAACTAGAAACAAATACATCAGTAAAAAGGTTTTCACTTCACTGAACAGCTGAAAGGGGTTGCCTCTCCCTCTACCCTGTTCCATAAATTAACCGTTTTAGAAAAAGACAAAAAGAGACAAAAAAAAAAAAAAAAAAAGGAGGAAATCATAAAAAGTAAGCTCATGTTAGTGTTTGAGAAACTACCTCGTTCAGTGTGACGAGGTAGTCGGCAACCGAAAAGCTCACAGAGGCCAAAAACTGTTTGGAGACGTTAAAAAAAGTTTCCATGTGAAAACCCAAAAGGAGGAGGGGGGAGGTCGCATAAGTTAACAGTCACCGTCGTTACAATGGCGAGGACGTGAAAGGCAGAAAGTCCAGTTAACCAGCCCGCGAAGCCGTACGGACTTCATCAGGTGATAACTCACAGTGAGAAAAGAATAGGAAGGAAGTCAGGAGCCGGCGGGTGTGAAACTCCACTGATGGACAGAGCTCCCGCAACTTCAGGAGCTCAGGACGTAGAAGATAAAAGATGCACGCCACCGATATGATACCGAGACATGAAGTTTCTTGACTCCTTGATGAGGGCGCCGTCATTATAGACAAAACCCAAACAAGCGAGAGAGATAATAAATACTTGGCACAACGGATAGACTTCACTGGTGCTGTTCACCAGCGCAGCTCTGGAGGAGAAGCAACGGGGTTCTGCGGCTGGAAAGTCAGGATGTGTGTTTTCTTTCGCTCTTCTCCGTTTGTTCCTCCCTCCGCTGGCGCCTGTCGCCGAGCCCTTGGTGCGGGGGCTTTGTGTGGAAAGCGTGCAGACGTGTGGAGACGCAGGGTTGGAAAAGAAGCACCTTTTCATTTTGGCTTAGATAAACAAAAGAAAATAAAGGTGTGATGGAAAATGGTTTCTATAAATAGGAAGAGGCAGACAGGAGCCGGTCTTGTGATGGTCGAGGGGTACGACAGGGGTGTGGCACATCTCACCCAGTGCCTGTGGATGAAGCAGAAGAGAAAAACATCAAAGTGTTTTTGCTTTAAAGGTGGAGTATGTAAGATTTTCAATATTTTCAAAATAAATTAACTAATAAAATAACTACAATCATAATTAGATAAGTTTTTTTTAACATGTAGGTTGCAGTCTGTCCATATTTGATGCGTTATTAAATTACAAGTTTAAATAATGACAAATGACAAAAAGCACTTTTTTTTTTTTTTTTTACTGGTAGGCAAACATTTAGGAAGGGTCTTTGTCATTAATTAAACTTGTAATTTAATAACACATCAAATATGGACAGACTGGAACCTACATGTTTTAAAAAAACTAATTATGATTGTAGTTACTTTTTAGTTAATTTATTTTGAAAATATTGAAAATCTTACAATCTCCACCTTAAAAAAGTTTACACTTTAAACTTTAATAGTTTAAAGTGTATTTATTGCAACCAGGGTGGCGTTTTTCCCTCACCTTCCTCTTCCTCGCCCCATCCCTCTGCTACGCCGGCTAGTTCGTAATGCTTCTTCCTCAACTCGCCGAGACGCTCCCGCTCCTTCTGCAGACGAGTCTCCAGCTCCAGAACCAGGACCTGGAGAAAACACAAGACGCGTTTACAAATCATGGAAATGGGGGGAAACTGAACAGACCTTCCCGTTCATCCTCACAGATATTTCTTTTCCACCTCTATGAAAGCTTCCTGTAACCCTGTTAAAATATAAAGGAGCGCTCATCCATTGTCCATGGGAATGCCCGGACATACAAAGGTTTTGGGAAAGCATTTTAAAGTGTTTGTCTGAAATATTTGGAATCAAAATGCCATTATGTGCCAGACTTTGTATACTGGGAATATATCCAGAAAATTTTCCACAGACTAAAAAATGAATTCATCTGCTGGATTTTGGATTGTTGCATGCCAGGAGGGTCATTGCTTTAAATTGGAAGAATATGGAGTCACCCTTAATTACACAATGGGAAAGAGAACTTTCAGAAAATACTGGACTGGACAGACTGACTTATATTTCCAAAGGTAAACTAGAAAAATGTGTGCAATTATAGGGGCCATATATGACCATATTAACATCAGGAAGACAGGTGAAACGGATGTAAATTGTGAAAACATTTATTTATTTTTATTAATTTGACCTTGAGAATGTTTTTTTGGCTGCTGAGTGTGATGTCATATGTAAATGCATAACTACTTCCAGGTTCTAACCTCTCTTAAACTTCACAGAAGAGATAGTAGAGATAACAACTTTAGTTTCCTTGGTGAATTTAAATTTGAAAGTTAATAATTGAGGTATTAATTTTACATTAGACACTTGAACTTTATTGAACCTGGAGGTAGAGATATGATGCCATCACTCTACAACCTAATATTGTCTGCATAAAAGGTGCATGCTATGGTTATGTCTGTGTGTGTGTATGTGAATGTGAGGAGTTTTGTTATAGGTGTTGTTTTCTTTGTATGTTTATAAAAATTGAAAATCAATAAAAATATTTGGGAAAAAAAACCCTGTTAAAATCATCGTTCACACAGGTTTGATTGAAAATAAAAAAGGAAACAAGAGATCTTTAAACAGGAGCTCTCTGTGCTTTTACAACAATGAAGCATCTGTGTGTGAGAAGGTCCAAGCCTCCTGTGTTTTCCCTTCAGTGTGGGCGAAACAGAGCCGCAACACACGGTTCAGTGCCCGTATGAGGGCGAAGTTCAGCTTTTCACAAGATGGAAAACAATATACCTTCACTGTAAAGCAGGAGAGTTTGCACAATCAAAATGTTCTGAGCTAAGTACGATAGTGGGTACCTTGTGGAAGTTCCTCTTCAATTAGTCTCAATTTAAATAAAATCACGTTTAAGACACACTATGTGGGTTTTTGTAGATGTTTTTTTCTCAGGATCCTTCTCTGCCATTTACCTGTGCGTCCATCTCTTGTCGTTTGATCTGGGTGAGAGTCATGCTGGAGAAGTCCATCGTTTCTAGAAAACAAAGAGTTCCCAATCAAACCTTTTTACTTTTTCCCATGACCTTGTCACACCCCCCCCCCCAAAAAAATCAAAGCTACATGTAAACAAAACTATGAAATATCCGAATGTTGCTCACCTGTATCTTCAATCTGGGACTTCCCAGACTTTGTGGAGGCCACGACAGCAGCGGTGGCCTGTGTGACACCCCGAGATGCCTGCTGCAGACGATGCAAGTTGGTGCTGTCTTTGTCTGCTTTTACCTGAAGAAGGAGAACGGCGCTGTTAATGCGATCTGCAGCACAGGCTGTTGCTTAATATGCTTCAACTGCTTAAACAGTGTTAGTCCAGCAAAGACAGAAAACTCCCAGCGTTTATAGGAGAGAAACAGAGTAAACATTTTCTCACCTTGGAAGCGGCCACCAACTGTGCTGTGCTAGCAGCGATTTCATGTGAGCACACCATCAGTTCCTCAAACTTCCCTTTGCCCTGCACCACCAGGTCAGCAGCATCACTGCAACAACGGACATGAGTTGAAGCTTGGACCACTTAGATCAAAACATAGGAAGAACATTGATTAACTCAGGGGGTCCAGAGTTAGTCCTCAAGGGCCACTGTCCTGCATGTTTTTGATGTATGTCTGCTCCAACACACCTGACTTTCTTTAAATGGACTCAACAGCCAATGAAGTTCAGCACAATGACTGATTCATTTAAGTCAGGTGTTTTGAAGCAGGGATACGAGGAAAACCTGGAGGACCGGAGCTGGACATCTCTGGATTAGATTTACTGTCTGAAATTCTTTTTTTTTTTTGCTCTAGTTGGAAGTATTTTCATGCTTACACCATGACCGTGGCACCCCATCCGACTGCTTTCGAGGCAGAGATCAAGCCCTCTGTCCAGCGGGAGTTCTTGGCATAAAACTCCTTCATGGAGGCTGCCCCCTGGTGGACATAAGAGCAGATTTTACGACATACAGACCACATTGTGCGTTATGATATGAGCACAGGCATGGCCATATTTAGTCTTCTTCACCACAGAAAGAAATCAGCCTTTTCCACAGTTTGCAGGAAGTCAATGTTAAACTTACAGAAATAATTGCAAGTCTGACAATAATCACACCCTGATTTCAAGTCAGTTTTCTTAAGTGCTGCATTGCTCACCCTCCCACTCTCCACAATGTCCCTTTGCAGATCCTTGGAAGACAAAATGAGCTCCTTGATCGCCTGCATCAGCTCGGTGCAGGAAGCCAAAATCCTGCAGGGGGCGACAGAGCACAAACACTAACATTCTGCAACTACAGCTCATGCAGCAGTGGTACCTCCGCTTCACAGGACTGGACCGTCACACAGATATCTTCCAGCTTGATCTAGCCCGGTCTGTTGAGTCTGTGAAGCGTGCCGTTAAAGCATATCATCATTTAGAAGCACGTGTCTCAGAATGAAGTAGCTTTTTTCCCCCTCATAGTGGAGTTCATGCTTGACTGATGCACCGCTGACCTAGTAATTTTCACAGGTCACTTCTGTAGCTGCAGTAGTTGTTTTCTTAACCGTCTCCCAGAGCAATAGTGCAGCAGACACTGAGCAAACAAGTTTGCTTTTTGTTATTAATAATTAAGTCACAGAGGGAGATGAGACACAGTTTTAACTGGATTACAAACGTTCAAACACTGAAATCAAAGATCAGTGATAAAACTCATGTCAAGAATGTAATTACAGAACATTACATGCTACACCGCCTTCGGTTTACACAAGCTTTGTGGCCAAATTGATTAAATTCTTTGCACATGGCCACTCCGTGCATCCCTGTCTCTAAAAGTAATCTTAGGAAACTGATGTGGCTTGCAGATTTGCTCATTTATAACAGACAAATTAGTTCCCCCGACTTTCATTTCTCTACTCAAAGCAAAGTTTTTCTCACAAAATATACAATCAAGTGCTTTAAAGAGGAGAAAGGGCATGACAAAGACACACATAGAGGAAGAGCTTGTTTGTGGGTCGACTCTATTGCTATTTTAGGAAAATGTGACGTCCTTGTCAGGGTAATGAGGGTGAATCTGTTCAGCAGACCTAGTTCAAATCATATTGCTCAGTCTTTAAGCTCATTCATATCCAGGATATCCAAAATATTGCTGTTGTCTGGAACAGGGCTTGGCATAAGTCACTGTCCACTGGCCTGGGGCAACCAAACCATGTTTGTTCAAGCAGAAAGATTTGCACAGTTGTCCGTTTACGCAAGGGAACAACAAACATGATGCACCTAATTATTAGTTTCTGGTAGCTGTCCATCCGTCTGCAGATGACAGACAATGTTCAGGGGTCTGCTCTTCTTATGGCGTTCTCTATCTTGAACACAGAGCATGAGCTGCCGGCTGAGTTTGGGCTTGAAACGTTTTCCTGCCACATGAGTTTTAGCAAGTTTGTGGTGGGAAATCCACTTCAACAAAATAGAAACTGACAGGGAAGCAGCACGACACGATGAAGTGAAACAAGAAGGGAAATTAATCTGCTTCCTTAGTTGCTTATTTGAGATAGTTATTTGAATACTGACAAAGTGTGACTCAGAAACTCAGGCCGTGACCCCGAGCTGAAGTTTAATCAGGTAAAAAAAAAAAAAATCCCTTTGATGATGCTGAGATCAGCAACTGATGCTGAACAGAAAGAAGCAAATTTACATCTTTGTCTTTTTATGACAGATAAAATTAGAAATAAACATTAGAATAAACTTTTCACCAAACATCTCTTCAAAATACATACAAAAAATGATTTGTAATTGTAGATTAATACAATTCAAACTAAGAAGTTTTCAAATGTACAAGTCACAAACATGCATCGTAATGGTTTGTGATTATTAGTTCAAAGTTCGAGCATTTTAACCTTCATCATCTTCCCTTTTCTATGTGGACATGAAGGGGAAGGAGCTGATCGCCAGTCAAGATTTGTTAATAAAAAATGATATTCTCATTCAAGTGTATCCTGCTTTAGCATCTCTTTTAACTCCAAATGGGCCAGACCTAAAACTGGTCAGTGAAATGACACATTTGTTAATGAAACATTAACTGAAATAATGTTCAAGAAAGAAACTCGGGTTACTTCTAACAGAGGATA
The DNA here is from genome assembly GCF_933228915.1 of Telmatherina bonti. Lineage (NCBI taxonomy): Eukaryota > Metazoa > Chordata > Actinopteri > Atheriniformes > Telmatherinidae > Telmatherina > Telmatherina bonti. Next base: position 18,650,651 of record NC_136627.1, on the reverse strand, counting down.
CACCATCATCTTGTGCTTGGAATTCAGTCTGGTGTTTCTGCTCCAACAATTATACGAGTGTTACAGAGGAAAAGTGATTCCCTACGGCTCCTCACACGGCTCTAATTTGAGTCTTACCTCTCGTTGACCTCCATCTTGATTCCTGTATCAACTGCTCGAGACTTGTTCAGCATTTCCTGTCGGGGCGTTCAAAAGCATGGGGGAGAAAATAAAGAGACACTTTGAAGTTAACACTGCTCTGATCTTATCTATCTATCTGCTGTTCTCTTAGGACCACAGCTAAACACACACAGATCCAGAAAGTCACCTCTATCCTGGAAGCTGCTGACTCCACGGCAGCAGAAGTGGCAGCCATTTCCTGCTCCACGAGATCGCCCAGTTCCCCTTGCTGCAGCTCTAAACCCCGGGGGCGCAGTTTCTGGAATCATAAAGGCACGAGATGATGTTTGCTGGACAAGTCAAACACCAAAGTGATGTCTTATATTAATAACAATATGAAATAAAGACCTCTGCGGTGGCCAGAATGGCCTCCAGAGCCGCCTTCAGCTTGCCGTCGTCTGCTGCAACCAGACTGTCTTGCTGCTTCATCTGCCCGAGCAGAGCCAGAGCTTCTGCCCCGCAAGATTTCACACTCTCTGACAAGGCTGACAGGACAAAGACGTGGAGGATGGATACATTAGTGTCACCCAAATAACTTCATATGAAACGCACCTACAGAAAAAGACCAACATACATCCCAACATGATGCTGTATGGCAGGGTGGGTGGTGATGGTTACACTGCTTTTTATAAAAACATCAAACTGACTAATCCATGCATGCTAACAAGTAAAGGTGGCATAGATGCCTGCAGCTGCTTCCCTGCAGGCACTTTGTCAACTAACAACTCCCTCAGCAGCTTGTTTTTGTGCAGCTGATGCAGATGCAGCTGATGTTCAACACGGTGTTGACAAACTCATACCTGCTGCGGTTAAATAGTTCAGAAATGTGCAAGAAAACCATGAAGAACCCTCCTTTGATGCACAGTCTTGGCTGCAGGTCCCAGATTCACTTTTATGTGTTTGTTTTCGTTGCAGTCACGTGGCTTCTGGCCAACGTTCCATTACATTCAGGCATGTTTAGACTCGCCATTTTTAAAGAGAACAAAAAACATTACTTGTGTGTGAAGTCAGAAACTTTCTTCTCTCCCTGGATGTTTTGGCTGCTGCAAACATAACTGAAGGCTATTTCTGGTCCGGCACGACGTTTAGATCAACAGTATGGTCTGACTCAACCGATAATTACTAACTCTTTCTGAGTACTTTCATGCATATAATAATTAGGGAATGAAGACAACCATACAACAGACTTAATAAGCCTGATAAAACAAACAAAAGAAAAGACAAAATCATGCCTGAATGGCAGATTATATTAACATAAAATCAAATGACATTACATGCAAATGCTTGTTAAATGGTGGCAAAAACTGACCAAAACAACCAAAAATGTCAAATAAATAACAGATCAGTAATATAAACTGTATATTACATGAATAAACTAGAAGTGTAGAGAGTGCAGACCTTTGCTAAGCCATTGTTTTTTCAAGTCGACTATGACTTTGGGTAATATTTTTGCATTAAAACCTTGAATAACAAAATGATTTCTTTCTGTCCATAAAAAAAGAATCCTTTAAAATAAATCCTGTTTCCAGGCAGTGATCTGGATCACCCCTGAAATCTAATCATATCTACCTTATTCCATTTTCTGAAAATTTCATCATAATACGTTCATAACTTTTTGAGTTATGCTGCTGGCAGGCAGAAGGGCGGACAGACCTCGGCAGAGGCGATAAAAACCTACTTGTTTAAAACAGCTGACTAGTTTCACCATCACACAGAGCGCAATTACAGAAGGAATTCAGTTTGTTGACTCAAATGAGAGAGGTGGCACTCTGCTAATGTGCACAGGAGCAACTTTCCCATAAACCTTTACAAAGATCATTTCAAAGTAATTGAGTGGAAAAACTGGCCCGGCAGGAATGACAGATTTCATGTTATTGGCTGCCATTAAGAAATACACCATGTTCCCCCACAGGTGATGTTTCCCAAACAATAGATAAATGCTCTGAACTGAGATTGCATTGATTTGTGTTTCTATAGATACTGAAGTGTTTTTCCACCATAGCGTGTCCCTCTGTGCAGGTCGCTCAGCCACAACGCCCCGCGCTCTGTTGCACACACTCTTCCTGGGAACTTTCCCAACACTAACACGTGTAATATTATCCACTGTGTTTGGTGCTCTGCAGCCTGTTTATTTTAACTAAAATGCCAACTTGTGTTTGTGTTTCGGACAAAAATTAATTTTCAAAGTCCCTTTTGTGTATTAATCTCCACTATATTCTGGTGCCGTATCTTTGCAATGCTGCAAAGTAATCGATGGAGCTTTTCATTACAAAGCTTAAAAACGTCACTCTTCATTCTTTCCACTGAAGGACTTACAGAAGACACGCAGCACATCAGGATGGCTACTCAGACATGTCCGGACATGCACATGTCTGACTCAACCAAAGATGAATGTCTGGATACATCTCTGTTTGCGCCACACAGACTTACCATCAGCCTGCTCCACAGGCACCATGTGGGAGGTGGCACTACCCTGAACGATGGTGTCGCCCACCAGGTGGCCACACTGAGTCACCACTCGCACTAGCTCTGACACACCTGTACGAACCAAAACATGCCAAAGTATTAAAAATAAACCAAACTTGTATGGATTTCCCTTTTCAGGTCTACATAACAGAAGTGGAAACATTCAGAAAAGACTTACCACCATTTAGCATAAATGCATTTCCTACTTGTGCCTCACCTGTGTTGTCAGCCAAAAAGGCTTCTCTGGCATGATGTAATCGGCCTACACAGTCTAAAGAGGCTTGGCATCTTGATGCAAGATAATCTGCAGAAATGGAAAGAAGTGTGAGAATGTGATCATAAAGGGTAGCACGCATGGCGCTAACAGGTGCAGACGTGCTGTTTTTAGAATCAACGTCTGACCCGCGGAGCTGGTGCAGCTGATGTGTGCCGGGTTGTCTATCTGAGCCAGTGAGTCCTGTATGATCTTCTCTGCCTCCTCCAACGTGCCCTGCAGACTGGACCAACGAGCCGCCACTAGCTGGCTCTCCAGCGCCTGCTCCCTGCTCTCCTGTGGAGGACAACGTGCTCACTTAAAAGCCACTGCACACACCCGACTTGTTCATCTCTTTTACCTGCGATGGCGTACTAAAGTAGTTAAGACAACGTTTCACCTTCTCATTGAGCTGATTCTGGAGGGCTTCGGCTGCCTTCACCCCACTTTCCCTCTCAGTCGCCAGAGAGCTTTGGACGCGTTGCAGCTCCTGTCCCTGGGTCGCCAGCTCAGCCTCCACCTTTGACAAATTCTGCACCAGCTCAGCTTTCTCAGACTCCAGGGAGGCCAGCTGAGAGCTGAGCACTTCGCTCGACTGCGTCAAGGAACAAAAGATGGTTGAATTTTTTTTAAAAAAAGACAGCAAATGACAGCAAAGAAGAATGACTCTGAGAAGAACGTGGTCAGATAACACATTGCTGCCAGGACGTGTCAGGGCGTGGTGAGATGCAAGCGCTCTGACCTCATAATATGAAAGAGTTTATCTTTAGCCACTGATTATGGCAAGATTCGCAAAGTTTAAACTTGAAGAGAGCTGTAGAGTCTCCAGAGAGGCTTGGGTTGAGGTCAATTTTAAAAGGCAAATTAGGAAGTTGTGGTTGTGCAAGTATGGAGAAACACAGGGGTGAGGAATTACAGCAGTTGTGTAGTTACAACACATCCTTCTTACCTTATATGAAAGCAAAATGAAGAAATTCAGGGCCTTTAACTATTAACCTTTCTGCTTTTATGCAATCAAGTGTGTGAATTTAAAAAAAATGCTAAAAGACTTACAGTCTGAGTGTCAGCAGGTCCAACAGAAAAAAAGATACAAGCAAGAAAGAGAAGTTAATGCTGTTTTTATGAATAGAGTCCGTAAAAACTGGGAACTGAAGACACATGACAAGAGCAAGGAGACACTATGAAACACTGCAGGGAATTAGAGAGAGATTGAGGAAGACAGAAAGGTGACAACTACAAAACTAGGACATCAAGAGTGGGAGGCTGGGAGACACACAGTTGGTACGAGGAATTGCTTGTATATGGGAAAACATCTGACAGTGAATGGAAAGAGGGAAAATCAGTCAAGTTAGAAAGGATTGTGAGGGTAACTTTATGAGTCCAACACAAAAACTAATTAAGAAATCCATTCATAAATACTCTTCATCATTTTGTCAGGACAGAAGCATCTAAGAGCCGATAACTGCAAGCTTCTCTAAGAGGGACCAAAAAACTGTGTTTACATCAGCAGCTGCTTGGAGGAGATTTCCCTGATTCTGGGTTTTCAAATAGCTTTTTTCTCTCATTTTTCTTAAATAAATGCTTTTTGTTGTCTGCCGCAGACATCAATTTGGCAACTTCAGGTCCTAACTTGTGGAGTGATGATAAAACTAAGAGTTTGTAACACCACTCAATCGATCATAAACAGCATTGTAACGTTTTAGCATCAATTCTGTCAGAAGACAAAGTTTTAACAACTAAACGAAGGCATGCCAGACTGAGATTTTTAGATTGATAAAGAATGACCGTAGCAGAAATGGAAAAGCGTTATTTCAAGCATACGTTCATCGACAGAAGTTCAAGAAAGGTTAACTTCTGCTACTTCGGTGTCACTTCTAATAGTAAAGATTTCTTCCTTCCTGTTCTGAACGCTGCAGGTAAGCCTTGTAAAAATCTACCTGATCCAGGACATGTTCAACCTTCTTTGTGTGCCAAAAAGTAGAGAAAAAAAAACCTAAAAAAAAAAATAGCAGACTCACAAGAATGATGCTGCAAAAGTGGGTGTGAATGAGATTTTTGAATGATGACGACTGCAAACTCTAGCAGTCCATTTTTAGAGCTCCTCCAGACTGAATTATTCCATTAGGATCAACCGGGTCTATTAGTCAGGTGGAAAAATGTATGTCATTAATCTTTCTGTTCCCACTTGCAGCAGCTGATGCTTCTTCAGATTAATGAAAACTGGGGCATTTTCAGGTTTGAGACTTTAAATGTTCATAAAAAGTGATTAAAAAATATTAAAGTGCTTTGAAGAGTGACCTGTTGGGTTGATGCCATGGTGGTCTTCAGGGAGTCCAACTCTGCCCGGGTGGACATCAGCTCATTTTGGAGCTCCTGAAGCTGCTCTACCTGTTCCCTCTCCTGAACAAGAAAAGTCATGAATCTTCATTTAGAAAGCTCACAAAACAAAAGCTGATGACATGTACGTCATTCCTCACCTGTGTGTCAGCAGCTTCCTGTGCAGCTTTCACCTTCTCTTGCATCTCTTTTCTCACTTCCTCCACTTCATCCTGGGCTGCTCGGGCTACAGTCATCTGCCGGGTCACCTCTGCGTTCTGCACACAGAAACATGAAAAAAAACCAAAACAAATAACACCAAAATAATCAGGACAGAGCTCCAATCCTCTGCTCGGGGGGGGAATGAAAAGAACAGAAGGAGAATAGCATGTAAGCAGAGGTATGATGTGTCCTCACCTTCCTCAACAGGTCTGCATGGCTCTGAACCAGCTCTGTGTACTTCTCCTTCAGTTTGGTGTAGCGCTGCTCGTTGGCCTGAGCTTTTTCTGGTAAACCAACAAACACAGCAGGTGAACAAACATCATCGGTGTGAGATCTGATGAGGAAACCAACAAAGGTCTTCCAGCTGTTTGCTAAAAACTTTTAGTTTTTTTCTTCTGATTCAAAAACTAAGATCACTTTGATTTATAAGGATGCAATTTTAACATGTAAACCATAAAGAAAAAAAAGAGCCAACTCATGCAACAGTACTTTTGTCCTGCATGTTACATCTGCTGGTGTGTGTATGTGTGTGTGTGTGTGTGTGTGTGTGTGTGTGCTGTGACAGGATCCATCATTTTTAAATAAAATGCTGCCTCACTCTCGATCTCTGTCAGGCTCCGCTGCTCCTTCTCCGTGTCCTCCCTGACCCTCCGCAGGTCATCCAGCTCTGCCTTCAGGAACTCGCTCTCTCCAACAGCCTGCAGCCTCAGGTGGCTCTGCTCTGCAAGCTCCGCCTCCAGCTCGTTGACACGCCCCCTCAGGGCCTGACACAACCGACCACTCTGGTGGCGGACAAGACAGCAAAAAAGAGAGAATAACCACACTGATGCAAGGCTGTTCTGTACACCAAATGAGGGTAAAACTTGGAAGCATGTCCTTACCTCTAGTCTGAAAGACTCCAGCTCCTCCTTCAGTGCACGGATCTCCTTTGTTAGCTGTTCAATCAAACGGTCTCTGGAAAACATAAAACGCAAACAGTAGTGTCATAACTACTGAGCATCTATCTGGAGATTTTGGGGATTCGTACGTAACCCTGTTTCATATGCTACAAAATATAACAAACCAAAGACCTATATGTGGGCTCTTAATATGAACGGATGTTAAATGAACAAACATTTTCTAGACCAGCAAGGCAGGGCAAAAAAGAAATACAGATACCATGAAAAAGAAAAAAACATGGTTCATGTGTTTCATCCAAATTACATGAAACTTGGTACCATGTTTGGACATAACGGCTTACATGCTTACATTAAAACCACTTTTTTTTTTTTTTTAAAGGTAAGATCAATCAATTACTATGTCTCAATATCACAAAAGCAGTTACAAAGAAGAAGAAGAATTCTTTATTTGTCAGTACATATTACACATATCCTCCAGACTTAAGCCCGCCTCAGCGGCTACAAGGCCACCATTCTCAGTAATTGTGACATCAAGCTGCTTGGTTCAGTA